>NW_027315723.1:4150200-4157700 GCF_026437365.1 Eucyclogobius newberryi
ATGGTTCCTCTCATGGTTCCTCTCATGGTCCCTCTCATGGTTCCTCTCATGGTCCCTCTCATGGTTCCTCTCATGGTTCCTCTCATGGTTCCTCTCATGGTTCCTCTCATGGTTCCTCTCATGGTTCCTCTCATGGTTCCTCTCATGGTCCCTCTCATGGTTCCTCTCATGGTTCCTCTCATGGTTCCTCTCATGGTCCCTCTCATGGTTCCTCTCATGGTCCCTCTCATGGTCCCTCTCATGGTCCCTCTCATGGTTCCTCTCATGGTTCCTCTCATGGTCCCTCTCATGGTTCCTCTCATGGTTCCTCTCATGGTCCCTCTCATGGTTCCTCTCATGGTTCCTCTCATGGTTCCTCTCATGGTCCCTCTCATGGTTCCTCTCATGGTTCCTCGGCCTGAGCGGGAGCGCCTCGGCCTGAGCGGGAGCGCCCACCTGTTTCCTACATTTGGAGCCACTTTTGGGCAGCGCGTTTGGGCGTGGCATTCCAGTGGCCTCTGCTTTGGCCATTATCCCTCTGATGCAACCGCTCCGGCAAAGGCAAAGAGTTCAGACATTTTTGTGCCTTTTGTGCATGAAATAAAGGCAGCAACATAAATCACTGATGGAATTGTCATTTTAAAAGTCAAAAGTATCACAACATTAGACATTAGGTGATATAATGTATACTATATATATGTCTCAGTGTCTACATGAGATGATGTGTAAAAGCTGCTGACGCTGTAGTTGATTCTAGAGGTTTCTCAGATCAGAACTGGACATGTACACAATACTCTTAAAACAAGGCTCGACATCCTTCAAATGCAGTGGTGGTTATTATATAAGAGCAGGTAATATAAGTCTATATCTTCTAAATCAAATCAAATATTAAACATGCAGATCTATCATCACTTTTTTATGTTTGGGGATCCTTTAGGGGGAGAGCCACTGGTTTAGACGCACAAACATGTCTGAAGTACATGCGGAGACTCTATGTAGAAGTTTATCTAATGCTTATGTTCTATAATGTGAAAAAGTCTTGAAAATAACATATTTTAGATTTTATAGTAATTTTAGTCATGGTGATGAACTAAACACAATAGTGATCAATGGTTGTGTCCATAAGGTGTTATTCATTCATTCATATTCTACCTCTTGTTCCTGTTCGGGGGGGTCGGCGGGTGACCGGACTCTGTGCCACTGACTTTGGGCCTGAGGCGGGGCACACCCTGGACAGGGGCCGGCTCATCACAGGATTAACTCTTTGTAAAGGCATTAGTGACACACAAAGACTTAACTCTGCATAACATATAGAGCATTTTCATCATTCAGAAAAGTCAAATCCCGACAGAGACAGTTCTCTGCTTCATTTGGACCACAAATATAAGTCGACGGCAGATGCCTTCTACAACCTCGCTCTGCGGTTAACACGAAACACGCACTTGAATTTCCAAATATGGAACTCGGACAGAATTCTACGACTAAAATCTGACTCTGTATTTTCTTTGGGTCTTGTCGGCCCCTGGGCTTTATTAGACAGGACAGTTTAGCGTGAAATGGGGATGAGAGAGGAGGGGAAGACATGCAAATATCAGAGCCAGGATTCAAAGTCACGCCTCTGCGCCCGGACACACGTGGAGCCCGGCACGTGTGCGGCGGCCTTAACCACTCCACCACCGGGCGGCAGGACGTCTCTATTCTCAAAATGTGAAATATATTTTTTACATGTGATTGAGTACAGTATCGATGAGGGGATTGCACAAGAAGGGATAGAATCAAATAGAGTTAGATTCTGAAAAACAAATGGAGACAAATGGAACTCGTCTGTTTTTTGCATATGAATTCTTCAATTATCAATTATTATTATTATTATTATTATTATTATTCACAAACCTGATGCCGATACCTGTCAGGAAAGATATGGTAACATGTTTTCCAAAATGGTTGAACTCTATTGCATAAGTCCAAACGCAGGAGGAGCTCTAAAAGCCTGGGGGCGGAGCTCTAAAAGCCCAGGGGGCGGAGCTCTAAAAGCCCGGGGGCGGAGCTCTAAAAGCCCGGGGGCGGAGCTCTAAAAGCCCGGGGGCGGAGCTCTAAAAGCCCGGGGGCGGAGCTGGCTGAGCGTGTAAAGGAAACACACATGGGACGGTTTGCAATGTTAAAATGCAGCTGGACAAATACAGTTCAAGTGTTACATACAAATGGAAGTCGAACTCTTTAGTTTTGTCAGACAGAGTGAGACAGAATCATGTGACTGAAGTAGAAATACTCTCCCTGGTATTTATTGGTCGATATGGCCGATATTTACGACCGATATGGCATGTTATACATCGTTTTAAAGCTGAGACTCTCTAGACAACAGCCATTTATTTTCTCACAGATTCATGTCCCGGCTCCATTTCTCTGAGCAGTATGTGTTTGTGTGTCTGACATGTCGTAATGCAGCTTAATGCAGCTTAATGCAGCGCTCTGACCATTCACGGCTCTGACTGAGGAAGTGTTGGATTTGAATATGACTAACTCAAGAATAAAAGTGAACTTCAGCACAGATCACACCAGTGTCAGCAGATCATTTATTTTTGATCAAAGGGTCAGTGGAGAAGAAAGACTCTGGTCAGCTAAAGCACACACGCTGCAATAGTTGCAATAGCTGCAATAGCTGCAATAGCTGCAATAGCTGCAATAGATGCACCAGCTGCAACAGATGCAACAGATGCAACAGCTGCAACAGCTGGATTATATTCACTACAGACAATCGTTTGAAATCAGGATTAAAATAAATCTTATTTATGAAGAGTCTTTATCTGAGGCGCCTGTCTGAGCGGTGAGTGTTGTAAAGACGACCATTTTGATGCTTTGTTTCTTTTGTTCACTTTAGTTTGCTCTTTGCACATGAAATGTAACAGACTGAGGTAATGTAGCGAGAGAGAGTGCAGGAAACAGCCTCATATACACAAGTACACAGGTACACAGGTACACAGGTACACAGGTACGCAGGTACGCAGGTACACAGGTACACAGGTACGCAGGTACGCAGGTACGCAGGTATGTACGCTGGTACGCAGGTACACACGTACGCTGGTACGCAGGTATGTACGCAGGTACGCTGGTACACAAGTACGCTGGTACGCAGCTACGCTGGTACACAAGTACGCTGGTACGCAGGTACACAGGTACGCAGGTACGCAGGTACACAGGTACACAGGTACGCCGGTACGCAGGTACGCTGGTACGCAGCTACGCTGGTACACAAGTACGCTGGTACGCAGGTACACAGGTACGCTGGTACGCAGCTACGCTGGTACACAGGTACGCAGGTACGCTGGTACGCAGGTACGCAGGTACGCAGGTACACAGGTACACAGGTACGCCGGTACGCAGGTACGCTGGTACGCAGCTACGCTGGTACACAAGTACGCTGGTACGCAGGTACACAGGTACGCTGGTACGCAGCTACGCTGGTACACAAGTACGCTGGTACGCAGGTACGCAGGTACGCTGGTACGCAGGTACACTGGTACGCAGGTACGCTGGTACGCAGGTACACAGGTACACAGGTACACAGGTACGCTGGTACGCAGGTACACAGGTACGCTGGTACGCAGGTACACTGGTACGCAGGTACGCAGGTACACAGGTGCACTGGTACGCAGGTACGCAGGTACACAGGTACACTGGTACGCAGGTACACAGGTACGCTGGTACGCTGGTACACAAGTACACAGGTACGCAGGTACGCTGGTACGCAGGTACACAGGTACACAGGTACGCTGGTACACAAGTACGCAGGTACGCAGGTACACAGGTACGCTGGTACACAAGTACGCAGGTACGCAGGTACGCAGGTACGCTGGTACGTAGGTACGCAGGTACGCTGGTACGCAGGTACGCTGGTACACAAGTACACAGGTACGCTGATACACAAGTACACAGATACGCTGGTACACAAGTACACAGGTACGCTGGTACACAAGTACGCTGGTACACAAGTACACAGGTACGCTGGTACACAAGTACACAGATACGCTGGTACACAAGTACACAGGTACGCTGGTACACAAGTACGCTGGTACACAAGTACACAGGTACGCTGGTACACAAGTACACAGGTACGCTGGTACACAGGTACGCTGGTACACAAGTACACAGGTACGCTGGTACACAGGTACGCTGGTACACAAGTACACAGGTACGCTGGTACCCAGGTACGCTGGTATAAGCTGTGTGCCATAGGCTGTGTGCCATAGGCTGTGTGCCACCCACACCCAAAATCTGAACATGATCTGATTCCTGGAGTTGTCGGATTGAAATGTCACGTAAACATTTACATCTGATGTGAATAATCTGATTGTTCGGACCAAAATCAGATCTAATGATTGGGTTATCTTCACTTGAAAGTGGCTATGTTCCACAGTCCTTCAAACATGCAGTCATTAAACCTCTTCTGAAAAAGCCTAATCTAGATCCCGACCTATTGGTAAACTACAGACCTATTTCAAATCTTCTCTTCGTCTCTAAAATCCTTGAAAAAGTTGTAGTAAAACAGCTTTGTCGCCACCTGCAGAACAATAACTTATTTGAAGTTTTCCAGTCAGGGTTCAGAGCCCACCACAGCACTGAAACTGCACTAGTTAAAGTCACAAATGATTTGTTATTAGCTGCTGACGATGGACTGGTCTCAATCCTGGTTCTGTTGGACCTCAGCGCAGCGTTTGACACCATTGACCACAACATTCTACTGCAGAGGTTAGAATGTGATGTAGGTGTTGGAGGAACAGCCCTCAGCTGGTTTAAATCCTATCTATCTGATAGGTTCCAATTTGTTAATGTAAACCAGAGCTCCTCACCAAGCTCTAAAGTAATTTACGGTGTGCCACAGGGTTCAGTACTCGGTCCAATTCTGTTTACTCTTTATATGCTGCCATTAGGCAACATTATCAGAAAGCATGACATTAACTTCCACTGCTATGCAGATGACACTCAGCTGTATTTATCAATGAAACCTGATCAGAGCGATCAAGTAGACAGACTTAGTACTTGTGTGAAGGAGATAAAAACCTGGATGACACTAAACTACCTGCTTCTTAACCCTGAAAAAACCGAGGTCATTGTGCTTGGCCCTAAGCATCTACGAGATGCTCTATCTGAGCTGATAGTCACACTGGACAATGTCAGTGTAGCCTCCAGTTCTACTGTAAGAAACCTTGGAGTCTTATTTGACCAGGAGCTCTCATTTAGAGCTCATTTAAATCAAGCTTGTAAAACAGCCTATTTCCATTTGCGCAACATAACCAAAATCAGAAGAATCCTGCCTAAAAGTGATGCCGAAAAACGTATCCATGCATTTGTAACGACTAGATTAGACTACTGTAACTCCCTGCTTGCAGCGTGTCCTAAAAGCTCCATAAAAAGCTTTCAACTGGTTCAAAATGCAGCAGCAAGATTACTAACAGGAACTAAAAGAAGAGAGCACATTACGCCAGTGCTGAAGTCTCTTCACTGGCTCCCCGTCGAGTCTAGAATCAAATTCAAAATTCTACTCTTGACCTACAAAGCCATAAATGACATGGCCCCATCCTACCTCAAATATGCTATAGAACCATATCATCCAAACAGAGCTCTTCGCTCTCAGAATGCCGGCCTTCTGGTGGTGCCAAGAGTCTCTAAAAGTACTGTAGGAGGTAGAGCGTTTAGCTACCAAGCGCCTGTGTTATGGAATCAGCTCCTGACCCATGTTAAATATGCTGACACAGTCTCTTCATTTAAGTCCAGGCTTAAAACGTTCCTCTTCGAAATCGCTTATGGTCAGACTAGTTAGGAACAGAAACATAAACCCACAGCTTTAGCTACGCTGCCCTAGGAGTAACTATGCTGGGGGAAGTATGACAGCTTGAGCACTATCCTCTTCTTCTTCTGACTACTTATGCTATCAAACAATATTTATTTTTTGATTCCACTTGCAAACTGTTCACCGCCTTCTTTTCTTTCTCTCACTCCTGAGGACCTGTGGACCCAGATGCCCCTCCCCTGGTGAAGTGGTCCCTGCCCTGTGTGGACGGTCCCTCATCTGCCTGAAGAGTGGCTCCAGCTCGCCTCCGACGGTCCCTCATCTGCCTGAAGAGTGGGTCCAGCTCCAGTCTCCCTCGTGTCCGTCTGTCCGTCTGTGAGAGTCGGATCTCTCCTTCACTGGAACTCCTCCAGGTTTCTACGCTTTTTTCCCAAAGAGGTTTTTTTTGTAGTTTTTCCTGGCCGAGAAGGAGAGTCTAAGGACAGAGGACCCTGGGACATCGTCCCTCGCCACCACAGACATTGTCTGACTCCATCGCCACCACAGACATTGTTGATTCATTTCTCCCTGTGGCCCTCAGAGGCAACTGTTGTTGTGATTTTGGGCCTTACAAAAATAAATTGATTTGATTTGATTTGATTTGATTTGATTTTGATTATGACATATTCTTACAGGCAGTGCAAATGTTGCCAGTGATCAGGACTAAACCTGGACTCAAACAGTTAAGCAGCATAAGCATAATAGAAGCCTTTTTTATTAGCAGCCCCACCCCTTTCCACGTCCCTTTATGTACAGTTAGTGCTGGTCCTTGACTAAACCAGGACTTAACCAAATAAAAGACTTTAAAAAGTATTAAAAAAGCTCTAGACCAGAACATAAACATGGACTTAACCAGGACTAACATGAGAGTACACAGGAGGGTGCAGGACTGCTTTTATAGCCTAAACACAGCAATTAGAGGTATCCGCACCATAGTTTGAGAACCCCTGGCTTTGACAGAGCCAATTGTTACAAATAACATCCAGCAGTATCACAAATATTTGTTCTGAAATTGAGTTTTTGTCCAAATAGTATTGAACAGTGACAATCTGCTTATAAAGTCAGACGGAGAGAGGGAAAGAAGAAGATTCAGGGAAAAAAGAGACTCTTCAGGAAAAAGTCTCTGCCCTACTTTCTGACACGTGCTCCTTTGTGCCCCCTGGTGTTCACTTACATGCACTGCAACACACTTTCATCTGCAAAGTGCAATGCCTCTGACGTGTCCCAGGGGGCAGAGTGAGCCCACATATGCTGCTTCTGGAGGGATCATGCATGTTTGTGAATGGGCTGTAGGAGGAGTAGTTCAGCTGTTACTTTGAATAAAAGGAATCAGTTCTAAGGCTTAGAAAGTAACTTTACTGCACAGGAAAAAAGTCAAACCATGTACTCTATAACGGCATATTCTGCTTTTGTTTGTGTGTTGTATTCACAGTAGTTCATGGGCCTGTTGTTAAATGTCAATAAGTTAAATAACTGTGTGTTTTACACACAGTTTCATCAACTGAACTGGGTGAAGTCTTATTACTGCGGGAAAGAAGTCGCAGTTTAAAGTCAGTTTAAAGAGTGTAAATCACATGAACAGCAGTAGCAAGTGTCATCCTGTTTCTGAGAGTTTCCTTCATGTCAAACGCTTCGAGTTCTTTGAGAAAAGTGCAATATAAATGTGACAATTTTAATCTGTTGTTGTTGTACTA
>NW_027315723.1:4160200-4175200 GCF_026437365.1 Eucyclogobius newberryi
GCTGTGGCAGAGTGGTCATCCCGTCTCTCTCAGTGTGATGGTTGCTGTGGCAGAGTGGTCATCCCGTCTCTCTCACTGTGATGATTGCTGTGGCAGAGTGGTCATCCCGTCTCTCTCAGTGTGATGGTTGCTGTGGCAGAGTGGTCATCCCGTCTCTCTCACTGTGATGGTTGCTGTGGCAGAGTGGTCATCCCGTCTCTCTCACTGTGATGGTTGCTGTGGCAGAGTGGTCATCCCGTCTCTCTCACTGTGATGGTTGCTGTGGCAGAGTGGTCATCCCGTCTCTCTCACTGTGATGGTTGCTGTGGCAGAGTGGTCATCCCGTCTCTCTCACTGTGATGGTTGCTGTGGCAGAGTGGTCATCCCGTCTCTCTCACTGTGATGGTTGCTGTGGCAGAGTAGTCATCCCGTCTCTCTTCTCTCACTGTGATGGTTGCTGTGGCAGAGTGGTCATCCCGTCTCTCTCACTGTGATGGTTGCTGTGGCAGAGTGGTCATCCCGTCTCTCTCACTGTGATGGTTGCTGTGGCAGAGTGGTCATCCCGTCTCTCTCACTGTGATGGTTGCTGTGGCAGAGTGGTCATCCCGTCTCTCTCACTGTGATGGTTGCTGTGGCAGAGTGGTCATCCCCTCTCTCTCACTGTGATGGTTGCTGTGGCAGAGTGGTCATCCCGTCTCTCTCACTGTGATGGTTGCTGTGGCAGAGTGGTCATCCCGTCTCTCTCACTGTGATGGTTGCTGTGGCAGAGTGGTCATCCCGTCTCTCTCACTGTGATGGTTGCTGTGGCAGAGTGGTCATCCCGTCTCTCTCACTGTGATGGTTGCTGTGGCAGAGTGGTCATCCCGTCTCTCTCACTGTGATGGTTGCTGTGGCAGAGTGGTCATCCCGTCTCTCTCACTGTGATGGTTGCTGTGGCAGAGTGGTCATCCCGTCTCTCTCACTGTGATGGTTGCTGTGGCAGAGTGGTCATCCCGTCTCTCTCACTGTGATGGTTGCTGTGGCAGAGTGGTCATCCCGTCTCTCTCACTGTGATGGTTGCTGTGGCAGATTGGTCATCCCGTCTCTCTCACTGTGATGGTTGCTGTGGCAGAGTGGTCATCCCGTCTCTCTCAGTGTGATGGTTGCTGTGGCAGAGTGGTCATCCCGTCTCTCTCACTGTGATGGTTGCGGTGGCAGAGTGGTCATCCCGTCTCTCTCACTGTGATGATTGCTGTGGCAGAGTGGTCATCCCGTCTCTCTCAGTGTGATGGTTGCTGTGGCAGAGTGGTCATCCCGTCTCTCTCAGTGTGATGGTTGCTGTGGCAGAGTGGTCATCCCGTCTCTCTCACTGTGATGATTGCTGTGGCAGAGTGGTCATCCCGTCTCTCTCAGTGTGATGGTTGCTGTGGCAGAGTGGTCATCCCGTCTCTCTCAGTGTGATGGTTGCTGTGGCAGAGTGGTCATCCCGTCTCTCTCACTGTGATGATTGCTGTGGCAGAGTGGTCATCCCGTCTCTCTCAGTGTGATGGTTGCTGTGGCAGAGTGGTCATCCCGTCTCTCTCACTGTGATGATTGCTGTGGCAGAGTGGTCATCCCGTCTCTCTCAGTGTGATGGTTGCTGTGGCAGAGTAGTCATCCCGTCTCTCTTCTCTCACTGTGATGGTTGCTGTGGCAGAGTGGTCATCCCGTCTCTCACTGTGATGGTTGCTGTGGCAGAGTGGTCATCCCGTCTCTCTCACTGTGATGATTGCTGTGGCAGAGTGGTCATCCCGTCTCTCTCAGTGTGATGGTTGCTGTGGCAGAGTGGTCATCCCGTCTCTCTCAGTGTGATGGTTGCTGTGGCAGAGTGGTCATCCCGTCTCTCTCACTGTGATGGTTGCTGTGGCAGAGTGGTCATCCCGTCTCTCTCACTGTGATGGTTGCTGTGGCAGAGTGGTCATCCCGTCTCTCTCACTGTGATGGTTGCTGTGGCAGAGTGGTCATCCCGTCTCTCTCACTGTGATGGTTGCTGTGGCAGAGTGGTCATCCCGTCTCTCTCAGTGTGATGGTTGCTGTGGCAGAGTGGTCATCCCGTCTCTCTCACTGTGATGGTTGCTGTGGCAGAGTGGTCATCCCGTCTCTCTCACTGTGATGGTTGCTGTGGCAGAGTGGTCATCCCGTCTCTCTCAGTGTGATGGTTGCTGTGGCAGAGTGGTTATCCCGTCTCTCTTCTCTCACTGTGATGGTTGGCAGTCTGTTATTCGCTGCGATAACCCAACATCCTTCCTTTTCCCGTCTTCTTTTCTCTCCTTATCTCTGGACTATTTCCTTTTGCATTTATCTTCAGACGTGTCCGCCGGAGCTTTGAACTTTGGCAAACTCTGCTTAGCTCTGCAAACGCACTGACTCCTCTGAAGGGCTCTGTATTTTGTGTTAATTAACTTAGCTTACTTGCACTTTTCAAATGAATGTCAGTTCTTTAGTTGAAGCTGTGGTTAAATGAGTCGTCTGCGTTTGAGATTCTTCCGTGGTTGAAGCTGTCAGGAGCAGTGCACCAGAGCTGGGCCTGGATCCTAGTCACGACCAAGCAGGAGGATTGGACTCTGCATGTTTTATGTGATGGGTGAAACTATTTAAGATGCACTGTCCAAGCAATAAGAAGAAACCCCGTCTGGCTCGTGAGTCAAACCTTCTTGTTGTGAGTTCATTTGAAATAAACAATCAAAAGCATGCAAATGTGTTGTATGAGAAAATAGGTCATGCTTCAACAGTCCAGGGGTCAGGCTTCAATAGTCCAGGAGTCAGGCTTCAACAATCCAGGAGTCAGGCTTCAACAGTCCAGGGGTCTGGCTTCAACAGTCCAGGGGTCTGGCTTCAACAGTCCAGGGGTCAGGCTTCAACAGTCTAGGGGTCAGGCTTCAACAGTCCAGGGGTCAGGCTTCAACAGTCCAGGAGTCAGGCTTCAACAGTCCAGGGGTCAGGCTTCAACAGTCCAGGGGTCAGGCTTCAACAGTCCAGGGGTCAGGCTTCAACAGTCCAGGGGTCAGGCTTCAACAGTCCAGGGGTCAGACTTCAACAGTCCAGGGGTCAGACTTCAACAGTCAATGACAGAAAACGTAAAAGATATTTCAATCGACCTTTTTCCCGCCATCATCCTTTATTTTGGTAGCGAAGGCGAGCGGGGGGAACATGCGGGGGACACGGGCGCCACCATGTTTGTTGTGATGACGCTGCTGTGCGTGTTTCAATCCCAGAATGCATTGCGCAAGTCAAATTTAAATCACGCCACACCATGATAGAGAACGGCATGAGCGATGGGCAGTTCAATGGCGCTGACAAAGGCAAACCAACTTATATGAAACAGTATGGGTTCCCTCCTGTATGGTTTGTGCCATACAGACACGTTGCTCAGTGCATTATTAGTCCTTTGAGATGAAAGGCAAGTTTACCAGCGCTACGACGTGAAATAAATGAAAAATAAAAGATTTTTGGTGGTGGCTGGTTTTAAACTGGGTCGGTCGGGTTACAGCAAACAGACATATTATTTTGCTCAGCCTAATACATTTTTATTTGTACAGCAAGTCCCAAAGCGCTTCACACCACACGGGTTAGAAAGAATGAGAAATCAAATTATTGCACAATATTACATGCTTTTTGGTATAGAAATGTTTTCAAATGCTTCTTAAAAGTCAAAAAGCAATTAATCAGTCCAATGTCAAGGGGAGGAGTTCCAGAGAGAGGCGCGCGTACAGAAAAGGCACGGCCACCATAAGTGACAAAGGGTTCAGAGGGGAAATAAAGGTTGAGAAGGTCAGATAAACAGCATCGTGCCGGCGCGTGAAGAGCTTTAACAGCAAGATCAACCGCCAGTGCAGAAAAGTGAGGGTCATATGCACCAGTGTGAAGACGGACAGCAGCATTCTGTACAATTCAGAGATGAAGAACGGCATTTTGGTTGATACCTACATATATATTATTATGTTACATTATGTTTTCCCGTATGTTTGGATTTGGCTTGGACAAGAAAAAAAAAGGTTCACCGTCGCCGAGTTTCATCTCTTGTGAAGCTGTAGTTACAAAAAGCAGTAAAACGATCAATCTTCTTCTGCTTATCCGGGGCCGGGTCGCGGGGGGCACAGTCTAAACAGGGACCCCCAGACTTCCCTCTCCCCAGTCCAAACACGACCGCAAATATATGAAATAAAAAGAGCAAAAATTGTGAAGCGATGATTGCGACACAAACCGCACATCGTTTCATACAAGTATTATTAGAAGTAGTAGTAGTAGTAGTAGTAGTATTAGTAGTAGTAAGTAGTAGTAGTTGTAGTAGTAGTAGAAGTATTGGTAGTTGTAGTAGTATTACCACATTTGTGACTGGTGTCCTCATCTCAAATACATTTAAATGGTGGTTAAATTCATTATAATAAGAGTCATCTGCTTCATGACATACAAGCCCATCTCTGTCCACTGTGACCAGTCTGACCACATCACTCAAGTCTTCACCATGACGACATATGACATAACTCTTTTACAATGAGGTTTGACCCTCCCAGGCTACAGTACTTCAGACACTGTATTACCAACAAAAAAGTCCCAGTTTTAGTTGCATGTATGTGTGAGTGTGGACACTGCCTTTCGTTTGTTCATTAGTTTGGACCCTCTGAGACATACATTATATACATGTAGTTTTAGTGGTGTGATGTCACAATAAATCACGTCTTAATTAAAAAATATAATACGGCCTGAATCCTGGAGTGCAGAGTGCAGTTTGATGTCCTTTTTACATGTAAGAAATGAGGTTAAAATAATGATGTGCTTCGATTTTATTTAATTATTGGCAGGGATGGATGCTATAACAGTACCAGTATCGGTATTGGCAAATATTGACATTTTTTGGCAGTATTGGTATCAGCCGATATCGAAAAACGTCCGATATTAGGTGCCGATATTTATATATGCACAGTGTTGTTGTTTTTAATCCATATCGGCCCGTCCCTAATCATAGTCGTCTAAATTGAATGACAAAATGGCTCAAATACAGTACAGTACAGTGACATTTGGAAGAGAAAATGCATTTTTTATAAATCATGTGAAATGTCCTTGGAGCAGCCCATCCATCATCGTGGAGCATATTTCCAGGACAGCGCCGGTCTCTGCCGCCGCCCCTCTGCGTCTGTGAGATCCTTTATCTTTAGAGGAACCGGAGAGAGTCCTCTGTCCCAGGACAATGACCTAATGGGAATCCCCAAAGTCATGAGCTCACCACCGCACAGAGGAGGACTGTCCACTCACTGATACAGGGCCGTCACACCATTCACACACTGTCGCATTCATCCTCAACGGACAAACTTCAGGCTAAATTGACTTGTTTGTGTCGTCCGTGCATGTTTTTCTAATCCTTCCTCTCTCTAGATCTGAAAACGCTTCGCCCCGGGTGGTAATCCAGGCTCGTTCTGATCATTTTAATGCCTTCACATTGCAGATTATCAACATTGAAGCCGACAAAACAGGAAAAAAGAGCCTGATATGTCGCTGTCGGACGCTGTGAGTGCACGTAAATACTAGCGATGTGAGACGGGTTTGGGAGAGCTACAGTGAGATAGAGATCAGGTCAGATATGGATTTTCTGAGCCTATATTTGTCTTGTCAATAACCGATATTTACGGATGTGACATTAAGTCTATAAAATCCATAGCAAGGACCCACAAATGTATGTCAAGTGAACTTCACCTTGAAAAGTGTAATAACAACATTTTTAATTCAATATGTATGTGTGTGTGTGTGTGTGTGTTTGAGCAGGGCTGTAGTTGATAAAAAACAGATTTATGATATTTTATTCTTATTGTTCTTTTTGTCTTTTGATAAATCTATTTTCTACTGTGGGTTGGCTGTATGTCGACCAAAAATAATGTCCTCGTAAATGTTGATTCTTCTCATTGTCTATGTAAAAAGACAAACCCGTTGCACTGGGGACAAACTGGGAATGGGAACGACACACGAACACACAGACTGGGACAAATATGAGTGACAAATATTGGCTAAATGTGAAATAAATGCCCGACTGTGGAACAAATCCCCCTGGAGACAGTGACCTTGACACAATCAGATGTTATAAAAACTCGACCAGGACCAAACCTGTACGTTCTAGCGTCAGCACCAAAGAAACCACCACTTCCTGTGACATTTGGATCCAGGGCAGCCCCCGACGTGACGCTTTCTCTTGGAGAGCAGAGTGAGTGGTAAGTTTGGGGGTTTCGGGGTGCAACTCGACACCTGTGGCACTCAGACCTGTTACAGGCCGAACCACAACATGAAATGAGGGGAATTCACCTGGACACGGGGTTTCGACACTTTTCTCAATTTGTTTCCGAGAGTATAAAGAGAGAGAGAAAGAAAGGAAAGAAGGGAGTGTGTAAGGCATTTTGGGGGCACACCCGCCAATCACAGCTCTAAATCAAACTTAAAATGTCCTAAATTCTTGCCAACTGTGTTTAAAATAATAGTTGTGGCCTAAATATGTAAATGACGTGCAAAGAGCTTCGCAGCAGGAGTGAATATTTCATTAGTCATTGACAGGAAGTCCTTTTGAAGCCCCTTACACTCCACTTCAAATGCCAAGACTCTACCCACAATGCCCAGCGTCACTGACATCACTAAGCACATGTTTTCACAGCTGCAAAAGAAAAGGGTGGGGGGGAGGTTGAGGGTTTGACTCCAGGAAACAGGTGTGTGCGCTGGCAAAGACCTGCTCTCAGAAATCACAAACTACAGCCATGTTTTTGAAAGTGCCGCAGACTCAAGCGAAGGGCGTTCCATTCGAAGAGCGCTCCAAACGTCTCCGGGAGGTCGTCCAAACACTTCACGAACTGCCGTAACTAGTCGTGAACGATTACGGCGAAAGTGCAACGAAAAATACACCTGGTGCTGATTCGTTCACGCCAGTTCAACGTCGTGTCAACCGCACCAGAGCTGAAATCGCACTTATGTGGACTAAAAGATCATTATTTATTTATTTTGATCATTGTTAGCCATAATCTGGACTATTCAGACTCTACTACACATAGTATACAATGTTTTATAAGATAGATTGATCAATATAGATTGATTAATTGATTGATTGATCATATGTTTGTATATTTTAATGACATGAAAAGGAAATTCAACTTCCACAAAAGTGCTTCCGAGTCACGTTTGTGTCTCAGTCGAAGGTCTGATTGCAGTTAAGCAGACTGGTTGGGAGGCCTCGGCAGATTGTGTGGGTCAGGGCAGTTTGAGGGGAGTAACAGCCCTCAGGACAGAGCAGCATGTGTTTGGTTGGTGACGAGACGGGCCGTTCCCTTCTGCTGCGTTTCCTATTGAACAAAGGCTTCTGGATGCAAGAGAATGACGACTCAAACGTGCGTGAACCGTCTCACATTGTGTGTTTTGCATCTATATTGTTGGCGTTTATGAAATAAAGGGCAAGAATCAAAAAGAGTTAGAATGAATGAAATGCTTAATCCCGCCATGTACAATACTAACACAGATAAACAGAGCGCTTACCTAAAATGTCCCTATCGAATGTGACGTGAGGCCAGTTTCAGCACAACTTAATAACTCAAATTAATACAATCTAAAGTTAATATTTGGTATCCCTTCATTATAAGTTACCAATGTTTTTGATATTGAGGAAAAATGCTCACGTTCTCCCAGTGCAGCGTTCACTGTTACTTACGAGCGCCGTTCAACTGACGACACATTCTTGGTCAGAAATGCATTTCATATTTTTCAAACCAGGACCTATAATTTTCAGTAGGTGTGTCTAAACTGTGAAAACCTCTGTAAACACGGCTCTGCCTGCGTCTGCGTCTGCTGCTTTTCCTAAACACTTAAATAAGGAATAACACGGTCAATTCAAATAGTTCCCGACCGCTTGTGTCGGTTTGTGTCGGGCTGGAAATGCCAAGTAAATAATGTGATTTTTGGGGTTATTTTCTGCACCGCTGCGACGTCAGAGAAGATAGTTTCATATTAGAACTAGAATTTGGGACATTTTAATCGATTTATACCATTTTGGATCAGACATTACAGATGATCTAAGTCACTTTTCTGGTGGAGGGTTTGTCACCTTTTTATCAGGATATTTTTTATATATTTTTTGGATATTGCATGAATGGAATAATTCATCGTTCATAGTTTTAACTCTCAAAAAAGACTTATATTTGTGAACTATGAACCCTTTGGTCCTGGTACTTCACTGTGGTAAAGTTTAAAAAACAACAACAGTGTAATTATTGCCAACAGATGGTGCAAGATGTATAGCAAGACGCGGTGTTTAAATGAGGCTAAAACAATAGCTGAAGGTGTTAAGGTGGTTGAAATAGTTCAAACTATTGTTATTAAGATAAAACTGATGATTAGACTTGTCAAGGCAACTTAAAGCAGAACCATTTTGAGCTGCAAGAGTTACAGATCGGTCAAAAAGACACACACTTCAATATTTTCTTACTCTTTTGCCCTCCGTTTGTCATGACCAAAGTGCACATGGCGTATTACTCAAACCGTGACTCACGCTTTGTACCAAAATGAGGTTATAAATCCAAACAATGTGGAAAAAAGCCCGTTATTATGGCCTATTTATATCACTTATGTTAAATAAAACGGGCTCCAGACCCCCAGCGTGGCTTTGAATGATACTTTAAATGTCAGCTGGAGGTAGTTTACAAAAAACCTCTAATGCTTTTCAAACTTTAAATATTCTGGCAGTTCACGTATGTTCGTTTTATTTCGTTGGTAATTACTCACTACGTATAATATCCTTGTCCACAGATACGAGGTGATCATCAAATCAAGTATGAAGCCTGCGTAAGTTCACCTGGAAGACATAAGTTGATCTGCGTGGACCACCATGGCAGGACCACCTCTCCCCAGCTCCATCACCGCACTCAAGCCTGTCCGTCAGTGAGAGTCAGATCTCTCCTTCCCTTGCTCTGCACCTCCTCTGCACCTCCTCTGCATCCCCCTCATCCTCTCTACCCTCTCACCACGTCTACCACCACCAGTCTCCAGGCCCTGGGGGGAGACATCCAATTCAATCAGATTTTGGAGTGCTCATAATCGCTATGTCTTCCACCGGGATCTGAGCGCCAAATAACCTTCGTAATAAAGCTTGCTAAATGATCTTTTCTGTGTTTGTCTCTCCAGGGAGAAATAGCTTTTACTGACCACAAATGGATCGGAGATTTACATTGGACATGATGAACAAGTTGTTTATGGACATGATGGACAAGTTGTTTATGCTATAATTGGGTGTTTCACTTAGAAAAGTGTTTAGTTGCCAGTTTCAAAGCTGAATTCCAGTGTGTTTAAACCTCCTTGTCCTTTCTCTGATGTGAACGCTCTGGATTCTGGAGAAAGAGCTTTTGCTAAAATACGCTATAAAGTAAATTCATCTTACATAAAATGTGTAAAATGTGTAAAATATCCAATGTCCACATGACCATCAAGTCAACAATGCACTGATTCCCTTGACGACCCGAAAACGGCTTGTTAGCCTGAGTAGAACTTCTCTTCTCTGGAGATCAGGAGGTCTATGTTCACTAACACAACTGGAAAAAGGATTACGTCGTATGGCGGCGCCGAGACAAGATGGTGAATAGGCTTTGATGATGATGATCAACCAATCAATCTTTATTTGGATATTTGGATGTGCACTGCGATTCTGAGTGGCAGTGGGCAGCAAAGTGGGCAGCAAAACTGATCAAATGTGTTTCTTTGCTTTTGTCCATGGAGCTGTCCTTTTGCTCAAATTAACTTTGTACGGCAAAATGTAAAATGAAAGTAGTTCATTGGTAGTTGCTCAGAGTGTGAAGAGCTTGTTTGCTTTTGGACGGGGGAGATGTCACTGCAACAATTACTTTCCTCAACACAAACATCCCATTTAAGGAGAGAAAGATAATCAGTTCAACTCTATGTGATCCCAAAGTCTCTCTCAGTGACACATGTGAGCTCAGCAGCAGTATTCCTGTTGTTTATCCGCTTGTCTTCTATTAGATGTCAGGTACAAACTAAATATTGTAGACTTTATATTTCTTATTAAAGTAGCAATTGCTTTTCGAGCTCTTACAAGAAAAAAGGTCATTACTTCTCTTCTTAACAAGACTGCAATGTTGTCACTCACTGCTGTGATTTAGAATGCTGGAATGACCTCTGCGTAACCTCTGCATAACCTCTGCATGACCTCTGCATAACCTCTGCATAACCTCTGCATAACCTCTGTGTAACCTCTGCAAAACCTCTGCATAACCTCTGTGTAACCTCTGCATAACCTCTGCGTAACCTCTGCATAACCTCTACATAACCTCTGCATCACCTCTGCATAACCTCTGTGTAACCTCTGCGTAACCTCTGCATAACCTCTGCGTAACCTCTGTGTAACCTCTGCGTAACCTCTGCATAACCTCTACATAACCTCTGCGTAACCTCTGCGTAACCTCTGCATAACCTCTACATAACCTCTGCGTAACCTCTGCATGACCTCTGCATAACCTCTGTGTAACTTCGGCATAACCTCTGCATGACCTCTGCATAACCTCTGCATAACCTCTACATGACCTCTACATAACCTCTAGTAAGTAAGTAAGTAAGTCAATTTTATTTATATAGCACCTTTCACAGACAGAGGTCACAAAGTGCGTCACAAAACACAGAATAAAACAATAAAAACACAAAAAACTTACAGTGAACAATACATATACAACAATATACAGTAAAATCAGTCCGTAAAACAAGTGCATTTAAAAGGCTTGACTAAATAAAAAGGTTTTAAGCTGACCCTTAAAAGCAGTAACTGAGTCCAGTGACCGTAAGGAGAACGGAAGATCGTTCCAGAGTTTGGGGGCAACAGCCTGGAAGGATCTGTCTCCTCTGGTCCGAAAATGGGTGCGAGGAACCAACAACAGTTTCTGGTCCAAGGACCTTAGTGAGCGAGAGGGAGAGTACGGTTTGATCAGATCGCTGATGTACGATGGGACCTGACCATTTAAAGCTCTAAATGTTAAAACAAGAATTTTAAACTGTATCCGGTAGGAGACCGGCAGCCAGTGAAGGGCTTTAAGAATGGGTGAAATGTGGGCCCTTCTAGTTGTGCGGGTCAAGATCCTCGCTGCAGAGTTCTGGACCAGCTGCAGACGAGAGAGTTCCTTCTTGTTAAGACAGGAAAACAAACTGTTACAATAGTCTAAACGTGAAGACACAAATGCATGAATTATAACTTCCAGGTCATTTTGAGACACCATTTTCCTGAGCTTAGAGATTTTCCTCAACTGAAAGAAACAGTTCCTCGTCAACAGCTTAGAGTGGTGCTCTAAAGACATGTCTTTGTCAAAGACAACACCCAAGTTTCTAAGACTTGGTTTGGCAGTCTGGCCTAAAACACCCAAGTACTGGTTTATCCCTGGAATGGCATCATCAGGGGCAATAATCAGAGTTTCTGTTTTGTCAGCATTTAGCTGCAAGGAGTTTTGACTCAGCCATTGTTTAATTTGCACTAAACAACTGACCAAGGAGTTCAGCTTCTGGATCTCAGAAGGTTTAAAAGAGCAATAGAGCTGAATATCGTCAGCGAACAGGTGATAGGACACATCACTAAACTCTTTAATGATCATTCCCAGGGGAATTATATAAAGCAGAAATAGGACGGGACCCAAGACGGAGCCCTGAGGAACTCCACACAACAGATCAGCTGAGTCAGACATTATTTGGTTTGCAGCAACACTAAAGCTCCGACCGGATAAATATGAGGAAAACCAATGAAGAACTGACCCCGATAGTCCAATCAGGTCCCTCAGTCTGTTCAACAGGATATGATGGTCGACAGTGTCAAAGGTCAACCGTGCAGACAGATCCAACAGAACTAAAACCGTGCATTTCCCAGAATCAGCAAACATCATAATGTCACTGGACACTTTCAACAATGCGGTTTCCGTAGAATGATGTTTGCGGAAACCAGATTGAAAAGAGTCGTGAATGTTTGACTGATCAAGGAAATCTGACAATTGTTCAGAGCCCACCTTCTCAAGGATTTTGGACATGAACGGGAGCTTTGATATGGGTCTGAAACTTTTGGGGTCTGTCGGGTCCAAGTTTGTTTTTTTCAGTAAAGGCTCAACTATGGCATGTTTAAATGGACCAGGAAACACACCAGTAGAAAGAGAGAGATTTACCATGTTGGTAACCCAGGGGCCAATAACATCAAACACTTTGAGGAAGAGCCTGCAGGGAAGGGCATCTGATGTACAAGAGGAGGGGTTCATCTTGGTCACCAGAGCTGAGATGTCTTCTAGAGTGACAGGCTTAAAAGAAGACCAGTTTTGGGAAACAGGCTCCACAGAAACAGGTTTATCAGACAATGGGAGTGGGATTTGGTCTTTGATCATCTTGATCTTATCGATAAAGAACCTGAGGAATTCACTGCTGTCAGCTTTGCAGGAAACAGGAGTCACTGCAGCTGAAGGACAAACAATATAATTTATAGTGTCAAACAACACTTTGGGGTTTTTCTTGTTAGAGGTTATTAGCTGGCGGAAGTAATCAGATCTGGAACTTTCCATCATTTCATTGTAAGATGATACAAGATCTCTGAGGTGTGACCTATGGACCTCAAGACTGGAGGTTTTCCACAGACGCTCAGTTTTCCGACATAGTCTCTTTAGGTTTAGGATATCTTCATTTATCCAAGGACAAGCTTTTTTCTGTGATGACAAAGTGGATTTTACAGGTGCCACCTGATCAAAAATGGATAAACATTGGCTGTTAAAGGAATTAATTAAACTGTCCACATCAAGACAATTCATAAACAAATGAGGATCAGATACAGCAGAAAATTGGACGGCTGTATTTGCAGTGATAATGCGCCTCTGAGACCTGATGTTTGAGGGCACAGGCTCAGGAGAAAAGTTCAATTCAAATAAAACACTGCTCATATGGACATCCTCCACACAGAGGTCCCTTTTGGTGAGTGGGACCTGAGACATGCTGCTCAAAGTTAAATGTTTCGGTCAAGGTTAAAAGATCCTTTGCAGGGCATGATGAGCCATCGACCCAAATGTTAAAATCCCCAAGAATTAAAACATTTTCCAGCTTTATAATAGAAGATAAATAGTCACTAAAGTCCTTTAAAAAGACAGCAGCAGGACCAGGGGCCGGTAGACTAAAACACAGTAAAAAGGACTTGAAGAACCAACCTTAATCATCTGTGATAATCTCTGCGTAACCTCTGCATGACCTCTGTGTGACCTCTGCGTAACCTCTGCATAATCTCTGCATGACCTCTGCGTAACCTCTGCATGACCTCTGCATAACCTCTGTGTAACCTCTGCATGACCTGTGTGTAACCTCTGCATGACCTCTGCATAACCTCTGTGTAACCTCTGCATGACCTGTGTGTAACCTCTGCATGACCTCTGCATAACCTCTGCATAACCTCTGCATGACCTCTGCATGACCTCTGCAGCAGCATCTGACCCAATGTGCTTTCCATAGGTGCATTCAAACAATTCAAAATACTGTAAATGTCATAATTTCAAACTCATAAATTTAACTCTATAGAAGATGTTTTTGACAGAAATATGGATTAAAATAATTTCAATTGACAATAATCACATCTTTAATCACTTTCTGAGTCTAGAGGGAGCTTGGTTTAGTCCTGGTTTAGTCCTGGTTTAGTCCTGGTTTAGTCCTGGTTTAGTCCTGCATTAGTCCTGCTTTAGTCCTGGTTTAGTCCTGCATTAGTCCTGCTTTAGTCCTGGTTTAGTCCTGCATTAGTCCTGCTTTAGTCCTGGTTTAGTCCTGGTTTAGTCTTGGTTTAGTCCTGGTTTAGTCCTGGTTTAGTCCTGCTTTAATCCTGGTTTAGTCCTGGTTTAGTCTTGGTTTAGTCCTGGTTTAGTCCTGAACGCACCTCTGCAGCATTATGTCATCTAAAGCCTGCTCCTCGGTACTTGACCCCTCTTTCTTTCCTTCCTCCCTCTCCTCTCTCTTTCCTTCCTGCCTCTCTCCTCTCTCTTTCCTTCCTCCCGCTCCTCTCTCTTTCCTTCCTCCCTCTCCTCTCTCTTTCCTTCCTCCCTCTCCTCTCTCTTTCCTTCCTCCCTCTCCTCTCTCTTTCCTTCCTCCCTCTCTCCTCTCTCTTTCCTTCCTCCCTCTCCTCTCTCTTTCCTTCCTCCCTCTCCTCTCTCTTTCCTTCCTCCCTCTCCTCTCTCTTTCCTTCCTCCCTCTCTCCTCTCTCTTTCCTCTCTCCCTCTCCTCTCTCTTTCCTTCCTCCCTCTCCTCTCTCTTTCCTTCCTCCCTCTCTCCTCTCTCTTTCCTTCCTCCCTCTCCTCTCTCTTTCCTTCCTCCCTCTCCTCTCTCTTTCCTTCCTCCCTCTCTCCTCTCTCTTTCCTTCCTCCCTCTCCTCTCTCTTTCCTTCCTCCCTCTCCTCTCTCTTTCCTTCCTCCCTCTCTCCTCTCTCTTTCCTCTCTCCCTCTCCTCTCTCTTTCCTTCCTCCCTCTCTCGTCTCTTTCCTCTCGTTCTTTGGGGCGGGCATTTTCCGTCTCACTGACAGAAATACGACCCAGCTTCACCTCTTCCCTCCGCTTTGGGCCATCCATAAATGTCACAACAAATCGTCTTTCTCACCATGAAAAAAAAGAAAGAAAGAAAGAAAAAGTGAATTCTTGAAGGTCTGTGGAGTGTGCTGGGACACGAAGATAAGACACTAAGTGCCTGAGGAGGTAGACTCATTTATCCTGGTTTAGACTTGATTAGACCTGGTTTAGAACTTGCTTGGCCATGTTGTGGCTCTTATTTTGACTTGGTTTTGACCTGGTTTGGACCTGATTTAGACCTGATTTGTACTTGGTTTTGACTTGGTTTTGACCAAATTTAAACCTGATTTAGAGTTGATTTGTACTTGGTTTTGACTTGGTTTTGGCCTAGTTTAGACCTGATTTAGAGCTGGTTTTGCCTGTAGACATAGATCTATCATTATTTAGTCCTGCTTTAGTCCAGGCTGTGGTAGTTTAGATTTTC
>NW_027315723.1:4177973-4190473 GCF_026437365.1 Eucyclogobius newberryi
CTCCCTCTCCCTCGCTCTCTCCCTCTCTCTCTCTCTCCCTCTCTCTCTCTCCCTCTTCTCTCTCTTTCTCTCTCTCTCTCCCTCTCTCTCCCTCTCTCTCTCTCCCTCTCTCTCTCTCCCTCCTCTCTCTCTCTCTCTTCTCTCTCTCTCTCTCCACAGACAGAGGAAAATCCCGTCGAGCTGCTGGGGCAAACCCTTTTCAGCCGTTTGACTCGCTCGTTTGACTTGCATTTAGTGGTAAATATTTTCAAAAATACATTTCACAGAGACTATAGTCCACACACACACACACACACACACATATATATATATATATATATATATATATATATATATATATATATATATTATATACATACACCACATTCCACACACCGAGACTCTAAAACTGAGACACAGTAATGCAGCAGAACAGTTTACTTTACACTATACTCTTGAGATAGCTTTGCATTTACTTGAACAGTCCGTGTGACCAGCATCTGCCACAATCCACCATGAGAATGTTCCATTTAGATTTCAGGGCCTTGAGGTCAGCAGTTTGAAGTTTGCCAATTCAGTGAGTCACGGGCCGGGCTGGAAAAGTACTGAGCGGATTCTTATGGGAAAATATCAAAACATTTCCCCACAGAATCATTACTTGGCATTGTTAAAGTAAATCTATCAGGAATTCTAAATGTAATAGCTACTATAGAAAACAAAACAGTGGAGAGCTCTGTTGCCTTTGCAAGGAGGTGGCAGAGTGGTTATCCTACTCAGAAAACTCAAAATTGTCAGTTCATCCTTATTAATTATTGTTATCAACCAGCGCTCAACTTCATGTGAATGTGTAAAATAATTGTATTTTCGTGAATATTATGAGTTTGTTGACACTATTGCTTGATGATGCATGCACAGGAAGCACATTACAGCAATTATTTTCACTCCCTTTTGAGAGACTTTTATTAAAATGACAAATTTGTAAATGTGATGTGGATGATGACTTTGCAGTGCCACTTTTACAAACAAAGGACACAGTAGACACAGTTCATAGCGGTAAGTATACACAGTACATGAGACTTTCGTGTGAAAAAATATCCCTAATCAAGTTGAGAGTGCACATCATACTTCTGAAAACTACTACCAAACGTACACAATTTAACACATCGCAGTCGTCCATACAGTTTATACAGGAGAGTCAATCTCCATGACAAACGCCTTCCTCTCTTCTGCCTGCTGCATAGATCAGCTCGGGCCCGTAGACTGTACATACACTGAGCCAATCGGACTGTTTCCGCTCTCGCTGCGTATTATTCTAACTTCACTTTCAGTCGCTCAGCACAAAAACCCAGCCGGTCCGATGTAGGCGGCTCCTGAGGGGAATCCGAATGTAGGAAATGACCCCGTTGACTTTGTATCCAACATGCGAGACATAGAGTTGAAATGTGCCCATGGGAAGTAGAAGAAATAGAAACTTATGGTAGTTTTTGTAGACGGTTGATTGAAAAGTAAAGCGCCAACAATAACATGTAGGTTGCATTCACTTATGTCAATGTCAAAGCAGAATCAAGTCACTTTGGCAATAGAACTCCCCCTGCTGCTCGCTTGTGAAAATACACTGTCAGAAAACAGACACAAAGGATTTTTTTTTTTTCTTCTTTACTTTCTTTAACAAAATAAAATGGAAAAATACGATATTATCACATATAAAACATGTAACATTCCCAAATATAAAAAGCAAGAGCCAGGGTTTCTCAGGAGAGTTGTCATTGGGACAATGTTTCCCGCCCAGAGACAGCAGGGGGCACTGTCCGACACTTCAGATATACATACTGAACCATCACAAGGACTTACAAAGATGTTCAATACAGTCACATTTTTTACTTAGTTATCCTTCCAACAATACCACGTCTACTGTTTTTTATTTACTTTGGTTGAACTTGTAGGAATCTCTATACGTCCGGCAGTAACATGCTTATCCCAGGTGCTGACAGGAGCCGAGCGGAGCGGCGAGCGCATCTATGGAGTAAAAGGTGTACAATGAGGTTTAATGGAGCTATGCTGATAGACAAGGAGGAATCTGTGTTAGAAAACAGAAACTAGCATGTAGCAGGTTAGCAAAACATGTGGAGGGACAAGAAGGGCACGAAGGGTGAGCGAAAGAAAGGCTGCATGATTATGTGCAATGTCGATAGCTGCAATAGACAAAAAACACAAAGATTTAATTTGTTAAAAATATGATGTACCCCTTACAAATAAAGATCCCTGTGTCTCCTTATTCTGTGTAAAAGCTTTAACCCTCTTGTTTAGCCCTCTGCAAACTTTAAATCTTCTTACATTACATTACATTACGTTACATTACATTACATTACATTACATTACATTACGTTACATTATATTAACGCTTCTGTAAACTGTGAATTTAATGTTGTTTTTATCATTTATTTTCCAGAATTTGTTGCCATTAGTTGGGAAGCTGTTTATTGGTTTATTCTGTGTTTTTAAAATGCATTTGAAGAATGGTTAGATGTAAAAACAGTTGTATTTTGTAAATGTAAAAAAAATCTGAATGATTAGGACCATTAACATTGCAAGTAACAATTCAAAATACAATATTCTATCTTTTGAATGGTGAAAAGACTTGAAAATACCAACAGGAAGTTGAAATCCACAAAGACAAACTCGACCGGAGCTGCTTTTAGTTCAATCCGACACTGTCATGGTCAGAAAGAAATTCAAAACTTCAAATCCTTCTTTCCCAAATACTGTTTTTCTTTTGTAGATTCTGCAGTGGCACAACATGGACACTTCTGCTCACTGGGTCAACGTGTGGTCAGAGTGGCCAAAAGGAGCAGGAAGAGGGAAACTGTGGAGGAGGAGGTTGGGATTCCAGTGTCAGCAGCCTTCCCAGATGCAAGAGGAAAAATGGGTCAAAAAAATACATACTTGAATCTGAATGTTCACCTGATCTTTGAGAGCAAACCAGAGGAAACACATGAGCGAAAAACAACGTCAGAGCCAGGGGAAATTCTCCTCTTTTTCTATTACTGCACATATATTCTGAGATCTGGACCCCTGCTACTAGAAGGTTTAACCCAGAGACACTGAAAGATCCCCCCGAAGGAATTGGAGGAAGTGTCTGGGGAGAAGAAAGTCTGGGAGTCCCTGCTTAGACTGCTGCCCCCGCGACCCGGCCTCGGATAAAGCGGTAGAAGATGGACGGAAACTGAAAGATGAGTCGAATGAGGACACATTTCCGAGGAAACAGCAAAGTCTGCTTAAAGGTGCACTGTGTAACCTTTCTGGTGGCGGCTCCATCATCTGCTTTTTGCCTTTGTGATGTTAGTGCTTTGCCCAGAAGGTTCCACAGCTCCAATAACTTTGCTTGAGCTGTTTTTAAGTCCGTACATCACAGACTCATTTTGAGCATTTCTACTGTCAGTACAAATGTTTAAAGACTTATTGTACAAATAAAGCCTATTATGTCTTTTAAACTACCGTATTTTTGGGGGACATTTATTTGATAAAATCCAAGACCAAGAACAGACATTTCATCTTGAAATGCAGTTTAAAATAATAACAGATTAGAGAACATGGTGAATAGGTGTACGTATGCTAACGCTAACACCTTCCGCTACGGTGGCTGCCCACGAGTCCGAAGGTTTACTGGTCCGAAGGTTCACGAGTCCGAAAATTCCGAAATTTTAAGGTTCACATGTCCGAAGGTTTATTAGTCCGAAGGTTCATGAGTCCGAAATTTCACCGAAATTTAAAAAATTTCACCGAAATTTTAAAAATTTCACAGAAATTTTAAGGTTCACAAGTCCGAAGATTCATTTGTCCGAAGGTTCACGAGTCCGAAGGTGTGAGTCTGCGCAGCGGGCTCTACTCGCGGCTCTCCTCACCAAAGCTGTGTCTCCGTGCAGCGGGCTTTCCTCGCCTCCCTTTGCCCCACACACTGCTTTTTGGACTTCTCTAGTGTTGATGCACTTTTTATGATTAAACTCACGTATTTTCCATAACCGACTTGTTTCTGTGCATAGCCTGAGCTCCTTATCCTATTATTAATGAATGAATTAACTCAAATAGCAGCAGTTTCGGGCCGCGGCTCTGTAGACACTCCCGTCTTGGCCAGCTGAATTTCCTTTTTGACACCAATCCTACGGTGATCGGATCACGCGTTTCTATATATACATATATCATTTCTATACTTTGATCAAATGAAGGCATAAAGCGGAGGATTCGATATGTTCCCTTGTTATCTTCATATACACAGTACAACTTGGGGTGCCACCTGTGAGCAGCTGGTACATTAAACGTGACGAGCCCCAGTGCGTGTCTTCGTGCTTCGTGCGCATTTTACAGACTGACTACATCCTGATGCACCTTCACTTAACCTATGAGGAACTTTCGGACTAGCGAACCTTCAGACCAGTGAACCTTCAGACCAGTGAACCTTCAGACCAGTGAACCTTCGGACTAGTAAACCTTTGGTCTCGTGGGGGGTAACCTCAGCTACATGACGTATGCTAACGCTAACACCTTCAGCTACATGAGGCACAGACAGAACTGTGGTAAGTGTCTGGTATGTTAACGTAACATATGAACAGTTATTCAGATAACTATAGCATAAAGAACATGCTAACAAGTTTACCAAAGCATCAGTTTTACCCCAAATCACTAAATCCATTGAATTCTTCTTCCTCTGTGTCACTTCTAAACAACTCCACAAACTCCAGAGGAAGAGGAAGTGCAGATTCTTCTTCTGCGTCGCTCAGAGCCTAGAGCGCCCTCTTGTGGCTGTCAGTGTGAAAATAACAAATAATATCACATACAATCGCTCTGGAGTATAAGTCGCACCCCGGCCCAAACAACAACAAAAAGTATACTTATAGTCCGGAAAATATGGTAATCATTAAATACCAAGGCAAGGCCGTACATTCGGGGTGTTTTACCTTTAAAGGTGCACTGACACTTTTCTGGGAGGAAGTTTTGCCACCTTCTTGTGTCCGTGGAGATGATTTTACTTCGCTTATGTTCCCGCTTGACATTAAACATATTTATCTTAATTTATCACCTGATTGTCTCCGTGTAGAAAGTGTAATGCCAGAGTGTAAAACATTCTAAGCAAAGCACATAGCATGGCCTGGTCAGGAACTGTGTGAGCTTGGGTTTGTGCTCCAGCCAAGACACGTCAAAACAGGTCAAAATAGGCCTCCAGAAATTCAATATGTCCACCCTCGGGGCAGGAAGTGAATATCTGCATTATGTCAACAGTTTGTAAGGCAAAAGAATACTTCCATGGGGCAGTAGTGTCGCTTTCATGTGCATGTTGGGCAGTTCAGGTCTGTAGGAGAAATACACACCCTGTTCGGCCTCAGCTGCTTGATTCTAGATCCTTTGATCAGTTGTTTTGTCTGGCGTGATAGCAGCGTGCTAATCACATGCTAAAGAAGCATCCCTGCAGGCCATCGACCTACATTACACCGCAGTGTGTGGCTCATTTCTCACATTGATTCTTTAGGATCCTGGTTCAGTGTGTCAGTGGAGCAAAGGGCACAGGATACATTTCCTGTTCTTGATCTGACACTGTCATCTGTCAAAATTCCTCCTAAAATAGACTTTGTAAGCTGAGTTGGGGGTAATGCGTTAGCTGGTGACACGTTAGAGAACTCAAATTACTTTTTAGAGTAACGAGGAGGAAGGTTACGCGTTAGTTTTGTGCCCCCGTGTAATCCAGTACTTACCAAGTTACTCTTTCAAATCAGTGACGCGTTAGTTTTGGTTCGGTCTCATCTCCTCACTGCAATCCCGAAAAACCGGGTTTGTTTCACAGCCGCAGAGAGAGAGAGCCGCACCAACCACTCTGCGAGCTGTGAGCATGTGACTAGTGACGCCAAAGAGAAATGAACTTTCAGATGCATGTTTTGAAAAACTCCTTCTCCTTCATTTTAACCACTATTTTGTGCTAAAACAAGCGCGTTCTGCAGTAGCCCGTCGCTGTTCTTGCTAATCCACTAATTTTGTTTCAGCAAAGTTTTTCATGGCATTGTATTGTAGTAATCTGTCAACATAAAAATGAATAAAGGCTCAGCCAAACGCATTTACTTTGTTCATTTGATATTTGAATGATTATGCTGCTGTGTAAAGCACCGCACAGGGGTTGTCGGCAAATCATATAGGTTATTGACCTTATTACGTCCCGCCCACTTTTCCCTCTTTCCCCACGTGATCGGCACTGCCGTCGTAATTTCACTTCTGGTCCATCGGAAACTTAGTTGGTTTAAATGGAGAATGAGGGAAAAGTCTTGCCGTTAAACATGCGAAAAAGTAGATTGATTTGTGTAAAATATCCAATGTTCATGTGACCAACAAGTCAACACTGCACCGATCGCCGCACTGGATGCACCAAAAACAGCTTTTTTAATCTGTGTACAGCATCATTGAGGTCGGCAGCCCTTTGTTAACTAACACGACTGGGAGGAGGATTAGTTGGAATGGTAGTTCCAGATGGGCTTCCGGAATGAGGTGAATACAAGCGATATAGTTTTATTCTGTGATTTCTGCTCGTGCACTTTACCTACTAGAGGGCACCAGACGAGAGCAAGGTTTGTTTTTATCTTCCATTTATGGCCAAAATATTAGTTTATATTGTTTTATTTCTAGAACTGTGCCAAAGATTGCTCCATTCTGTGCTGTGGATTCTATTTTCCACTGACACCGAAGTGAAATTGAGTGTAAAACTTCCTTCAAACTGTCTAAAACTTTTAACCAAGACCTGATGTCTTTGTCCACAACCAGAATCGAGAAAATGTAAGATACTCACCTTAAATCTAATGTTTTGACTGTCCATTAGCTCCACTGGTAGCAGTAGTTGACATGCCGTCATCACAATCACACTATACAACCATGTTTATTATTGGTAAAGCAGTAACGAATTACATATAAAGTAATGCTACCCAACACTGTAAGTGATAAGCATCAATTAACTACTTATTGTAATATCTGCCAAGCCAGAGTTTATGAAGTGTTTTATTGTGTGTGTGTTTTTCAGGTTTAATGAACTGTTTTGTATTCTGATCCAACTTTGGTACAAATTATGAAATGGTGAATTGCTGTATTTTGCACTGTATTACTGAAAGTGTGACACAGACCTGGACCCCCCCCTTCCTCACATACATATAGAGGCTTCCGGTTGCCGTTAGCGTGGACCCTCACTCCGATGCTACCGAGACTTATCTTGAAAAATACAGTTTTAACCACAAAATCTCAAGAAAGTGAAGCTACACACCAAACAACACTGACGGTCCGCGGCGCTGGAGGAAAACACAAGCTAATGAGGCTAACATGGCTAACAGGCACAACTCGGCCAGTAAACAAAGCTCCGTCTCCAAGTGTCTCCAAGCTTGCACTTGTCGGAAGAAGGAAGGCCGATCACCTCAACCCAACTGGCCACTATGATACGTGAACTTAAAAGTGTAATGTAGCTTGATATGGTGTGGCTAGTAGCGGATGTGAGAGAGGCTCAAATGGAATCCATCATAAAGGAGTAAAAGGCGGCAGAAGTGGATGGAGCGCACATGGATGGAGGTGAGGCTGAGCAGCATGTTTAAAAAATACAAATGAGCTGCTGGCGCTGAGGGCCGAGGCAGTGGCACTGTCAAGAATACAAAAGAGTAAGATCTTGGATTCGGAGTTCAGATCTCGCAGGATCAATATCAGAATTGCAGGGCCACCATAGGGAGAAGAAGGTGAAAATACTGACAACTTTCTTGAGAAGGTAATTCCCAAGTTCATTTCAGGCTCAGGAGTTGCTGTCACAATAGAAAGAGCACATCGCCAGGGCCAGAAAAGACCAGAAGCTGATAAACCGCGAGGCCTGATCATGAGTTTCTTTAGCCGCCATGTGAAGGAGCGCATGAAGGCTGCAGAGCTAAAGGAGACCTCCAGTACAAAGGCACACAAGTGTCCTTCACCCCGGATATTCCATACCAGATTTGTCAACAGCGAGAAAAGTTTGGCCACATCTGTGAGGAATTCAGGAAGAGAAGGCTGAGAAATGTTTTTTTCTTTCCCCGCGACTCTTCTGGTGACTTTTGAAGGTAAAAAGCACATGCTCAGAACACCAGGAGAAGCAGAGAAAAGTGCCCACGTTTTTTGCATGAACACATTTTGTTTTCTATGTTATCTATTCATCTGTTTCATGTTTTTGTGTAGTATATTGTGTTGTTGTAACTTGAGTTTAAAGCCAATCAAAAGTGATTAATGGTAAATCAATGCAATTAACCCAATGGCAAAACTAAATAAATGGGAAAGAGAGGTTGTTTTTTTTTAATGATGAAAAATGTGAAAATATGTGTACATCCAAGTGGAGAACCACAAAATCACATGTTTGGAGAGAATTCTGTTGGAAAAGTGTGACAGGTTTTTGATAACACTATGTCAAACTAACTGTTAGAGAAACTGTGGACGCCAGGAAGCAAGCCATGTCCATGACTGTCCTGTTACAAAAATACAAGTATACATTTTACATACATTTAAATTTGCTCTGGCCAAACCTGCAGACAATGTGTTCGACCAGCGCCAGCTCTTAAAAATCTTAAAAACAGACTTTTAACCATGTTATAACAGTCAATATTTGAGTAATCCGATGTTGTTCTGCATCGAGGCTTTAGTGCTCAGAAAAGTCCTGTTTTCACCTACCCCCTATATCCATCCACTTTTCTGTGACACTGAGTTATACATGTGGGGTTCAAAAAGGGTTCAAGGTTTTGGGGAACATTATACTATAACTCTTTACAGTTATCATGGCGATGACTCAACACGTGTTCTGCTTTACTCTTACTAATACTTTAAAACACACTGTGTATTCACTGCTGGGTAAAAGAGTAGTAATAGCAGTTGTCGTCGTAGCAGTAGAGAAAGTTGTATCAGAAATATAAGGTACTTGTAGTAGAGTACTTTTGACTTTACTTCAACATTCGCCTTGTTCTATGTTCTAGTGAGACATTGTTTTTCTTGTGTTTATTGCAATTTAAAATGTCCCTATTATATTATTATAATGACCCACTGGTATCATAGATTATGTGTTTATTGCAGACAAAAGCATATTATGTCGTCTTTGATTATTTATGATATTATTAGATATTTATTTGTATTTCTTTACGCTTTAATACTAGTTTAGGCCCTTATTTAAATGCGAGTTGATGCTATAAAAGTGAAAGGACCGTGTACAGCCCTGTCTTGTTCTTATTTATGATGGACAAAGACGAATGATATGTTTTGCTTCTTGTTTCTCCTCTGGACGTCTTCTGAGAAATGGTCCTGCAGAGCGTCTGTGTTTGAGTTCTGAGAAGTCACTACGTGGAGCCGACTCTGTGGCCCAAATGTGGAGAGGAGATGGTTTTATGACACGTTATTAGCTGCAGGATTTGGAGAAACTCGATTGTAGCAGTGTTTCCCAATGTGTGGTGCACGGGCTGCTTCAGGTGGTTAGACTTCAGGTCCTCTGCAGTCCTTATGTTTGTTTGAATCATCATTAATATAACCTTTGACTCAAAAATGTTTAGTAATAGTTTTTTTGCTGACTAAAACTAAATAGAGAGTAATCATAATTACAAAAACTATGACTAAAATCGTACACGTTTTTGTCGATTAAAAGTAGATAATTTTATTGACTAAATGTACTGAACGTCCAAGAACCCGTCTGTTTATGTCCCATGAAGCAATGTTGTACTATTTATCATAGATTTAACATCCTTTTCAAACTGAACGCTCCATGATCGTGCTGGTATAATGTGTGATATACGATATACTGTGTTATCCGTGATATGGGAGGGCTTCCCCAGATATCGGTGGTGGTTCGATATTTAAATTGTTGCCGTTATTTGTTCTGCACAGGCCCAGTCTCTGTGTGACCTCGTGTCCTTCCCAGTTTGTCCTCAGTGCGTTAGATTTGTCTTTTTGAACAAACTCAAAAAAAATGACACAATAATGCCAGAAATTGTTTTTGTTTGATTTTTTTTTTTAAATCACTTTTTTTTTACAAAATTGAAACATTAATTTGTAAACTTTACTATAACTTAACATGACATAAAAGTGTGGTTGTTTTATTGGTATCGGCAAACATCGGTTATCAGCCACGACAGTAAGACAAATATTGGATCATATCGGCTCAAAAAATGTACGTCACTTAAGAGACGCTTTAGAGACAGTTTTGTTCATTGTAAATCTCAACATTGATCATTGACTTAATAGAAACAGGTCTGTTCAAAACTGCAGAGCTGACTCTTCATAGGGACATTTACAGTGTTTCCAGTGTTAAGCAGAGGGCGCAAGGATTCCATCTAAAGCAGTGTAAATGAAGCTATCCTCAAAGTGTACGTGAAGGTAATCTGAGCACTCTTATAATCTGAGCATTTTTATAATCTGAGCACTAGTATAATCTGAGCACTCGTATAATCTGAGCACTCGTATAATCGGAACGAGTCTAGTGAAGGTGAACAGACTTTAAAAACCAGAGGAGCTCTTACTGGAATGCCACCTGATGACATCAGACCCGGCAGAACGGAGCCAATTACGGGCTGGAAACAGGCAAAGAATTAACAGTATTTAATGGCACAGAAGAGAAAAATACAAAGTCTCTTGGTTGATCCTTCCAGCGGTGGCAGCGCCAGCAACCGCCGTGTTCCAGGTCCGGTACACAAGGCAAAAACAGCGTTGTCAGAGGATATGCGAAGGGGTTATCTCAAGACGGTCCAGGGTCGACGGCGGCGGACAGAAATCACGAGGAGTAAGCAAAATACAGAGTCAGGGTCCAAAAAAAAGAATCAAAATCTCAAATCCTCGATAAGGGCTCGATAGCTGGGGCCGACCAGGCAACGCAGACAATCTCGCACCGAACAGAGTAAACTAAACACCTAATATACCACAGCCAGCGATTGACAAGCAGATACAGCTGTGAACCCACGCACAGGTGTGGAGAGCCTGTGATGAGCTGAGAGACAAGGGGGCGGTAACCAGAGAGGCAAAGGGGCGGTAACCAGAGAGACAAAGGGGCGGTAACCAGAGAGACAAGGGGGCGGTAACCAGAGAGACAAGGGGGCGGTAACCGGAGAGACAAGGGGGCGGTAACTAGAGAGGCAAAGGGGCGGTAACCAGAGAGACAAAGGGGCGGTAACCAGAGAGACAAAGGGGCGGTGACCAGAGAGACAAAGGGGCGGTAACCAGAGAGACAAAGGGACGGTAACCAGAGAGACAAGGGGGCGGTAACCAGAGAGACAAGGGGGCGGTAACCAGAGAGACTAAGGGGCGGTAACCAGAGAGGCAAAGGGGCGGTAACTAGAGAGGCAAAGGGGCGGTAACCAGAGAGACAAGGGGGCGGTAACCAGAGAGACAAGGGGGCGGTGACCAGAGAGACAAGGGGGCGGTAACCAGAGAGACAAGGGGGCGGTGACCAGAGAGACAAGGGGGCGGTAACCAGAGGAGAACAGGAAGGGGGGAAAGGAAGAGGAGCGGAGACAGAAACACCGCGAGTAAAACAAGACAAACTATACGTCACCGGACCAGACGTGACCGCGACACAAACATGATTTTACGCTAAAAACGTTGACTACGGCAATATTGACTTTTATTGACTCCATTTTAACTTGGTGGGAATGTTCCACTTAAACGTCTTTCTAACACGCCGGGCGTCGTTCCACTGTAAAACGTGAATCCACCCACCACACAGCAGCTGATGGAGTCTCTGACGTCATTTCACAAAGGAAAAGTCGACTTGTCCCATTGTTAATGTTACAAAGCGAAGGATTTCTACAGCGTCTTTCACCGTGAAACAGCTGCTCTCTGCAACGGGCGCAATCTTGGATCAAAACGAAGTCGACTGTGGTAAGATTAGGAATGCTAATGATGCAGATCAGGGGCGTCCAAACTGTTTTCACCAAGGGCCGCATTTTGAAACTTAAACGGGGCAGAGGGCCACAAAAACAACTGGACAATGTCGAATTTGTTGAATGACAAAGTGAATCATTCGAAATGTTGCTTTTGATGTAATTGCGATGAGCCTCCACCTTTAATTAGACCTGGAACATTAATATTCGGTATAACATCAATATGCCTGAATTTACCCAATTTCACAGTAAAAAGTACTAGTTTTTGTTGTTTGGGCCGACAAAGCAGGAAGCTGGAGGGCCAACAAAAATTGGTTTGAGGGCCGCATTTGGCCCCCAGGCCCTCGTTTGGACAGGCCTGATGTAGACGATCATATTTGTTCTTGTGACATATTTTTTTCAGAGCTGTTCTAAAACCAGGACCAAGTATAAGCGGTTCATAACCCCTGACAGTGGGAGACATTTGGACCCCTGCAGTAGGACATATGGGTTAGAGTTTACACATATACATTGTACAAAGCTATCAAGGCGTTCCACCTTCTCTTTTCTTCAGCCTTTGCCATGGCGACGGTCACAGCAGAGCGACACAGAACATGATTAACTGTTGCCAGAACGAGCTGCTAATATTAGAGTTCT
>NW_027315723.1:4192973-4237973 GCF_026437365.1 Eucyclogobius newberryi
CACGACTTTCAGTTTCTGGTGCAAATATGAGCAATGGCAATATATAAATACACTGAGAGGGAAGTTAAAAAGACAATGATGTCACGTCCAGTTGCTCAATAGTTAGTTCTGTTTACTTTCTTTCTATTTGTATGAAGTTTGTCTGTTTTATATTTAAGCTATCGTAGCATTAGCTTTGAGACAAAAACACGTACTTTTATAAACACGTAGGTTTTCTCCTGTGACAAATTTACATGGTACATAAACGTCTAAACATGCTGCCAGGGATTATCCATATCTGTAACTTGAGAGCTTTTTTATTCAGATTTAGTTGAGCAAGACTTCTAATTCCCACAGAGAATGAATGAACAAGAGAATGAACGTAAGAAGATCCGCACATTTATGACAACCGGTACTAGTCTATTGTGAACAAGGCCTATTGCTGATCAAATCAGGTGTGTAAACTAGCATTAGCCCGCTGCTAAGTACCTGGAAAAAGTGCTTAATCTGGAGCGATTTCTCTCAAACTTGGCATACATTGGGATTTTGTGAGATTTAAGTTGTTGGAAGCGTGGAAGCGTGGAAGCGTGGAAGCGTGTCTGCGGTCCCACCATCGCCATAGCAAACCGTCGCATTTCTGGACAAACGGGGTCTTTGGGGATGTTACAGAAGAGGAATCCTTTGTGTGTTGAAACAGCCCACATTGAGCATGCGGGTTTCGTCCACAAGATGGCAGTAGCACTTCAGACGCGTCAATAGTTCCAATTCAGTCCTGATTTCATCTTTATTTCATCCTTATTCTGGATTTTGTCCTGGTATAGACCTGGTTTAGTCTTGATTTGATACATTTTCACTTTGCTCGATTGAATTCGGTCTCATCCTGCTCCAGTCTTGGTCTAGACATGATGCAGACCATCTTCAGTCCTGGTTCTTTACTGGTTTAGTCCCAGTTTTGACTTGATTTAGACCTGATTAACTCCTGGTTTATTTCAGCTTTTTTATGGTTCAGTTTAGCCCTGGTTTGGAAGTCTTTTAGTGTTTACTTAGTCCAGGTTCAGTCCTGATTGTCTTGCCCTTACTCTGCTCCTGTCCCTCACATCTGGAGAATCTTTTGTCTTTTCCACAACATTTGCTGAGTTGGTGTTCTCCTCCTCTCGCTCATAAAGTCCTGACCATCACAGACCGAGTTCAGCGCTTTTTCAATGACTAAGCCTCGTTTGAAGTTGAAACACGTTGAAATTACTCATGAGGGTTGTTGAAAAAGTGATTTATGTCGGTCTAAATGTGGAAATGCCTCAGTCTTGTGGGAGAGGAAGTTGATTTTTTTAGCACTGGAAGCTATTGTTGATGACCTTGTTCCAGCCGGAGTCAAACTTAATTGCTGGTTTGTGGATGAACAATGAACTTAAATATAGTTACACATGTCAGTGCTGTGTACAATGTTGTTCATAGAAGATGAAAAAGAATACTAGGCTGTTTCTTTATGGGAAATGTATTGAAAAAAAAACAAATGTACTGAAATTCATGATTAGATCCGGTAGGAGAAGGTTAAAGGTGAACTATGTCCCACATATTATTCATATTACACAATCTGAGTGGGCGGCGCAGATCCTTTGAGCCCGTAACCAACCGTAACTTTCCTTTGACATTAGCCCCAGTTGCTTCACGAGTTAAACCTCCTCTTTCTTTCTTTAGTCTCTTTTTCCCAACACTTTTGTTCTGTTTTTCATCAGCGTTTTAATGGCTGATGCTCCACAGTTCCCTCTGGGTCACGTTCCCTCCCGCCCAGACGCTCCCAACAGCTAATCCAACGCCTCTCTGCATTCCACACACTTACAATGCATTCTTCCATCATCAGTTTGGATTGAAACTCATTATGCAGCTTAACTTGTCTAGTTAGCGGACCTAAAACCATTTTCCTCCATCTGTTTGTTAAATAAATATAGATGAAATGTTTAATTATTTGGTTATTTGAAAATGTGTGGATTGCCAAAACCAAAATGGAGGCTGTAGAGGAAGAATAAAGTTAATATTATTGATTGTATATTCAATTACACCTTACTTTTTTTTTATTAAATTAACCAATGGATTTGATTTGATTTATTTGACCCAGTTCCATCACAATAATTGTAAATGTGTATTTTTTGAACATCTGGGCCACTTTCCTCTGGTTTGAGCATCACTTTAGCATTAGCTCATTGTAAGCACCTGTTGTCTGTCATGTGTCGACCTTTGACCCTGGATGTTTAGTCTGTCTCAAAGTGTGATGTCTTTGGTTGTCTTTGGACCCTTTGGGGTGGTAGGTTTTTTTTTTAATTTGGAGAAATTAGAGGAGACGAAAACTTGGAAAATCCCAGCAACAATACAAAGACAAAGTTTTCGTCTTTGTTAATACAGTTAATACAGCAAATACTACTGCTAACTCTTCTGGTGGGTCCGCCCCCTGCTTGTCTCCGCCCCCTGCTTGTCTCCGCCCCCTGCTTGTCTCCGCCCCCTGCTTGTCTCCAAGATGTTATTGCTTTGCCTGACTCACTGTACATTTTTGAGCAATTACACACACACACACACACACACACTCACACACACACACTTACACACACACACACACACACACACACACACACTCACACACACACACTTACACACACACACACACACACACACACACTCACACACACACTCACACACACAGTAGTAGTACATTTCCATCCATATTGATGTCGTGCACCTTTAAACACCTTTAAACACCCTTAAACACCTTTAAACACACCTTTGAACACCCTTAAACACATTTGAACACCTTTAAACACCCTTAAACACCCTTAAACACCTTTAAACACATTTAAACACCCTGAAACACCTTTAAACACCCTTAAACACCTTTAAACAACTTTAAACAGCCTCAAACACCTTTAAACACCCTTAAACACCTTTAAACACCTTTAAACACCCTTAAACACCTTTAAACACCCTTAAACACGCTTAAACACCTTTAAACACATTTAAACACCCTTAAACACCTTTAAACACCCTTAAACACCTTTAAACACCTTTAAACAGCCTCAAACACCTTTAAACACCTTTAAACAGCCTTAAACACCTTTAAACACACCTTTGAACACCCTTAAACACATTTAAACACCTTTAAACACCCTTAAACACCCTGAAACACCTTTAAACACCTTTAAACACCCTTAAACACCTTTAAACACCTTTAAACACCCTTGAACACCTTTAAACACCCTTAAGATAAGATATTCCTTTATTGTCCCACATGGGGAAATTTCATTGGTGCAACGCAGGTAGATACAGAGGTAGATACAGAAGAACAGATCACTTATAGGAAGTCTGAAAAACACTTTCAGTAGAAGATCTCCTATAAATAAATAAAAACTCCCATAGACAAATAAATAAATAAATACATAAATACCATTGCATGTGATCACGACAGTAATTGCACATGAACATGTGTCACGACAGCACATAGACTGCACATGAATCACAACAGTAATTGCACATCAGTATTAGGTTAGGTCAGTATTGCGAGTGTTCAGTACTAACAGTTTTTGTTATAAAGTCTGACAGCAGCAGGAAGGAAAGACCTACGGAACCTTTCCTTCGCACATCGAGGGTGGATCAGTCTCTCACTGAAGCTGCTCTCCAGAGCGGACAGAGTGTCCTGCAGGGGGCGACACTCATGGTCCAGCATAGATGTGAATCTAGCCAGGACCCTCCTGTCCCCCACCTCCTGCACCGAGTCCAGAGCACAGCCCAGGACGGAGCTGGACTTCTTGATGACTTTGTCCAGCCTCTTCCTCTCCCTCTCTGTGATGCTGCTGCTCCAGCAGGTCACACCGTACAGGAGCTGATGCCACCACAGAGTCGTAGAAGGTCTTCAGGAGTGGCCCTGTCACTCCAAAAGACCTGAGTCTCCTCAGGAGGTAGAGCCGACTCTGGCTCTTCCTGCACAGTGCGTCTGTGTTATGAGTCCAGTCCAGTTTGTGGTTCAGATAAACACGCTTAAACACATTTAAACACCCTTAAACACCCTGAAACACCTTTAAACACCTTTAAACACCTTTAAACACCTTTAAACACCTTTAAACACCCTTAAACACCTTTAAACACCTTTAAACACCTGTAAACAGCCTGTGGCAGCTCTGCAGACCAGAAACCACTGATAATGTCAGAAAAGAGATTATTCTGGTCAAATCACCTGCAGTGAAACTATCACAGACTTTATTTATCCTGCAGAATTAGCCATGTACTCACAGGATGAGAGTATTTGACTCTGAAGTATCAGATATGATCAAAACACTCTCTATAGATCGCTTTATTGTGCCATTTATGTAGCAGCAGACAAAGATATGAGAAATGTCCTTCTGTATTTGCCTCGGTGTAATCTAATACTGTAGGAGCCTCATTCTCACCAGCAAACTGTCTCTTAAGAGCCTCAGAGGTCAAAGGTCACCCAGGTTAAGCATATGGCCCGGTTGTATTATTTGGAGGATGCTTCACATCTTTGGACCTCATTGTCTTCTATGAAAAGAAATTGAGGCCAAATCCTACAGAGAGAGTTGTTCTGGTGTCGGAGATCAGATGGAACAAAGCTCATTTCCTGTTTTGGATCATCACCATAGTAACACTCTGAAAACAATGAAACAACATATTTACAGAAGTGGTCATAATAGCAATAGCCACATCAAGAAGGTTCAATTCCCAGATAACATGGGGTCTTTCTGTTTGCATGTTCTGCCTGTGACACCGGCTTCCTCCATCAACACAAAGTTGTCTTCTGCAAAATGTGAAAGTGTGACATGAAAGCAAAGGTGCTAAAAAGCATGTTTAAAGGACCACAACAACACAAATAATTATAATATTTGTCCTTTACAATACACAGGATCCACCAGGAAACAACTTTGAAGAGGGGAAGTTGTGTACAAATGACTACGGTGTTATTAATAAACTTTTATGCAATTTTTGCCCTATTGGTTGTCACATCTTTTTCCTGGTCCTTCCCAAGCTTCAAATCCACCCGTTCTTGCCCTTATCGTTCCACTGTAATGGCTGCGCTCCGTTATTACACCATTTATCTTGTTTATGTCTAAAGGCTCGGAAGAAATCCAAAAAATGCCTTCCCAGAGGCTCTTTCCATTTTACCACCAAAGACCTTCTCTCATTTATAACTCATGTTTCTGCCCATGTGCAGCTCATTAGAAAATAACCTCCCGATACTGTCTTTATCTGCCCCCCTCACGTGAGCGGGACAGCCCCCCTCACGTGAGCGGGACAGCCCCCCTCACGTGAGCGGGACAGCCCCCCTCACGGCCCCCCTCACGGCCCCCCTCACATGAGCAGGACATCCCCCCCTCACGTGAGCGGGACAGCCCCCCTCACGTGAGCGGGACAGCCCCCCTCACGTGAGCAGGACAGCCCCCCTCACGGCCCCCCTCACGGCCCCCCTCACGGCCCCCCTCACATGAGCAGGACATCCCCCCCTCACGTGAGCGGGACAGCCCCCCTCACGTGAGCGGGACAGCCCCCTCACGGCCCCCCTCACATGAGCAGGACAGCCCCCCCCCCTCACGTGAGCGGGACAGCCGCCCCCTCACGGCCCCCCTCACAGCCCCCCTCACGTGAGCAGGACAGCCCCTGTCACGGCCCCCCTCACCTGAGCAGGACAGCCCCCGTCACGGCCCCCTCACCTGAGCAGGACAGCCCCCCCCCCACGTGAGCGGGACAGCCGCCCCCTCACGGCCCCCCTCACAGCCCCCCTCACGTGAGCAGGACAGCCCCTGTCACGGCCCCCCTCACCTGAGCAGGACAGCCCCCTCACGTGAGCGGGTCAGCCCCCCTCACGGCCCCCCTCACGTGAGCAGGGCAGCCCCCCTCACGGCCCCCCTCACGTGAGCAGGGCAGCCCCCTCACGTGAGCGGGACAGCCCCCCTCACGTGAGCAGGACAGCCCCTGTCACGGCCCCCCTCATGTGAGCAGGACAGCCCCCTCACGTGAGCGGGACAGCCCCCCTCACGGCCCCCCTCACGTGAGCAGGGCAGCCCCCCTCACGGCCCCCCTCACGTGAGGGGGACAGCCCTCCTAGTGAGCGGGACAGCCCCCCCCTCACGTGAGCGGGACAGGGTTTAGAGGGTGAGTCTGTGCTCTGCTCTTTGAAGAAATCACCCACAATCAGATGTGAGGGCAGTAGACGTCCCGCTGAGTAGAAACTAAAAGTGACGCCTTAGTTACCCACGGGTTCAGTTAGACGACACATGCAGTATTGAGCATTGTTTTATTGTAACTCTGGAATCTCATGTTTTAAAACTTAAAATAATCAGAATTGGTCTTTTTGGCGGCAGAGGGGGAAACAAACCAAAGCAACGAGATCTTATTGTGAAAATCCCATTGTAATGAACAGGATTTGACGACGGAAATGACTAAAACATCTATGAACAGCTCTGTATTTCTAGTTCCTTTGACGTCACACATCTGGGAAGTTTGAGATGCAGCGTTTTTCTGAGGCTCAGAATCGGAGCAGAGAAGGACAGAACCGAGGAGGAGTCAAACCCACTCTGTATAATATCATAAGCTCAAAACGACGCCTGAATGTTCTCGTTTTTAACTTTTAATGTCGATCCAAAACACACACGGACTGATTGCTGGCGCGTGAAGAACGGTTTTGAACGCTGAACGTGCAGCGCGGTAGGTCCGGGCTGGATGTGGTGTAGTGTTTCGTGAGAGTGCGTTTAGCGTGGCATCGTCAGCTGTCAGTCTGTCGTCAGGCCCCGCCAAAATAAGATACTTTCAATTTTTTCCCCACACTGTCCAACTCTTTACTAACTTCATGCACTCCAGAGCGAGGAGTCGAACAACGTGGAAACTTTTCATGACTTTGTTTTGAAAAGCAGGGTTTTCTTCTGGGCAAAATGGAGATGGTTTATTGTTTAAGTGGACGGGTAATCAGAGCGTCCTCCCCGTGCTCTCCACAACAAGAGCCTCACACACTGTTATTGTCCTGGGACCTTCAGGGAGCAGTTTTCTGAGCTCTCACTTTACCTCAAACATAAACCCTGCCCCGCGGGAGCACGTCACCCTGATATCTGAGAAGTGCATTACAAAAACATGAAAACAACAACAATACAAAATAAAATACAATCCAAAGTTTGTCTAGTTGTATTCAATGTAGTCCAGCAAATCTGTGATACATTTTTTAACCATGATACTTTAAAACGATTCATTTTGTGTTCAAATATTAACCAAAACGTAAACAAATTATACCTTTATATATATATATATATATATATATTTTTTTTTATTTTTTTTTTTTTATAAGTTTTTACACAAGACAATTGTTTAACCCCCAAATGAGTTGCATATGATACATTTGTGTATCATTTGTTTTATATACGGAATGACTTGTAACTATGGTCAAAAGATAATTCTGGATTGGATGACTGTAGCTGTAACAGGTCTAGAACCAGGATTTCACCAGAACTACACCAGGATTACACCAGAACTACACCAGGATTACACCAGAACTACACCAGGATTACACCAGAACTACACCAGGATTACACCAGGGATTTACTGTAGGTCTAAAGATGGACTGAACCTGGTCTAAAGCTGGACTGAACCTGGTCTAAAGCTGGACTGAACCTGGTCAAAGGCCGGACTGAACCCGGTTCTTTGGGACCTGCCCGCTGCTGTTGTTTGGGCTGGGCAGGATCCAGGACCACATTCCTGACAGATCCCATTTCAAACCCTCGTTTTGTGGTGAAATTCCCACTGATCCCTCCTTTCTCTGGGATCGGGGAACAGGCATGTCCAAGGAATTCAGGCTAAGTAAGCGCCACAAAACAGCAAGAGCAGCTTCAGGTTTGGACATTCTAATGGAACGTTTGTCACGATTTGTCTGAACTTTGGAAACCTTTTACGTATTATGAAGACAATCTTACAAATGCAATAGCAATAGCCTCATTTGTGTCATTTGTCCAGGCGACGGGTTTAGAATGTCCAGAAATCAAGGTTGATGGGTTAAAACAAGTAACTGATTAATCCAAAAAAAAATATTTTTAAATCAAAGTCAAAGTCTTCTGTGATGGTTTATGTTTCATTTGTGTTGTTGGCGACACTATGAGTCCCTCAGGTGTCCAGGGAGGGTCCATAACATGTCATCTGGACAAAAGTTTAAGAGTTAATATGTTTCAACACTGGTGATTTATATGGCCTTTAAAAATCTGATTTTAATCAGATAAACCAAGCATTAGATCTGATATTTGGTGTGTGAACTCTTAACCCCCCATACACCTGTGTACACGTGTGTCAGTTCATCCCCCCCATACACCTGTGTACACGTGTGTCAGTTCATCCCCCATACACCTGTGTACACGTGTGTCAGTTCATCCCCCCATACACCTGTGTACACGTGTGTCAGTTCATCCCCCATACACCTGTGTACACGTGTGTCAGTTCATCCCCCATACACCTGTGTACACGTGTGTCAGTTCATCCCCCCCATACACCTGTGTACACGTGTGTCAGTTCATCCCCCCATACACCTGTGTACACGTGTGTCAGTTCATCCCCCCATACACCTGTGTACACGTGTGTCAGTTCATCCCCCCATACACCTGTGTACACGTGTGTCAGTTCATCCCCCCCATACACCTGTGTACACGTGTGTCAGTTCATCCCCCCATACACCTGTGTACACGTGTGTCAGTTCATCCCCCATACACCTGTGTACACGTGTGTCAGTTCATCCCCCATACACCTGTGTACACGTGTGTCAGTTCATCCCCCCCATACACCTGTGTACACGTGTGTCAGTTCATCCCCCCATACACCTGTGTACACGTGTGTCAGTTCATCCCCCCATACACCTGTGTACACGTGTGTCAGTTCATCCCCCCCATACACCTGTGTACACGTGTGTCAGTTCATCCCCCCATACACCTGTGTACACGTGTGTCAGTTCATCCCCCCATACACCTGTGTACACGTGTGTCAGTTCATCCCCCCATACACCTGTGTACACGTGTGTCAGTTCATCCCCCCATACACCTGTGTACACGTGTGTCAGTTCATCCCCCATACACCTGTGTACACGTGTGTCAGTTCATCCCCCCCATACACCTGTGTACACGTGTGTCAGTTCATCCCCCCCATACACCTGTGTACACGTGTGTCAGTTCATCCCCCCATACACCTGTGTACACGTGTGTCAGTTCATCCCCCCATACACCTGTGTACACGTGTGTCAGTTCATCCCCCCCATACACCTGTGTACACGTGTGTCAGTTCATCCCCCCATACACCTGTGTACACGTGTGTCAGTTCATCCCCCCCATACACCTGTGTACACGTGTGTCAGTTCATCCCCCCCATACACCTGTGTACACGTGTGTCAGTTCATCCCCCCATACACCTGTGTACACGTGTGTCAGTTCATCCCCCCATACACCTGTGTACACGTGTGTCAGTTCATCCCCCCATACACCTGTGTACACGTGTGTCAGTTCATCCCCCCATACACCTGTGTACACGTGTGTCAGTTCATCCCCCATACACCTGTGTACACGTGTGTCAGTTCATCCCCCCATACACCTGTGTACACGTGTGTCAGTTCATCCCCCCAATGAATTTTAAACTAACTTCAATCTTTAACATTTTATCTTTCAATTCAATATATTTCAAACATCTACAATTCAAAAGAAGACACATGACTCACATCAGATGTAACTGTAGAAAACGATTCACTTGTTGTCATCTGTTTCAATTCTCATCAACTCTCATGGTCCAGATGAAGACAATGTCATCTTCTACAAATGAACACTTCTGGACAAATGAGGGATTAACCCACATGAGACGTAGCTTTTGATAATCTGATAACTCCAGTAATGATTCAATGTTTGTGAAGATCACTGCATCACTGCATCACTGCATCACTGCAGCTGTATCTGAGTTATATGTCATTATTGTTTTTTTATCATTTGAATCAGAGGTGTCCAAACCTTATTTGAAACATATGAAGTGGAGAGCCACAGACAATGGGTTTGACTGAACCATCACATCTTTAAGGACCATTCATGTTAGGTCTGTATCACCTCAAAATACTTGTTATTTGAGTTATGATTTGTCCAAATCTGCCGTTAACAGTAGTAGTTTTGGTCATGTGGGTCAATTTAGCAGGAAGTTGAGAGCCAACAAACAATACTGTGAGGGCCACATTTAGCCCCTGGGCCATAGATTTAAATATATCAATAATCCACTGCAGCATACTCTGCTCCTGCTGCATCCTACACCTGTGACATCCACCCGCCTCAGCCTCATTGCACAGCTTCAGCCTCCTCCACCTCTGCTCCTCCCCTGCTCCACCTCTGCTCCACCTCTGCTCCACCTCTGCTCCTCCTCTGCTCCACCTCTCCTCCATCTCTGCTCCACCCCTCTGCTCCACCTCTCCTCCACCTCTGCTCCATCTCTGCTCCTCTTGTGCTCCACCTCTGCTCCACCTCTGCTTCACCTCTGCTCCACCTCTGCTCCTCGTCTGCTCCTCTTGTGCTCCTCCTCTGCTCCTCCTCTGCTCCACCTCTGCTCCTCCTCTGCTCCACCTCTGCTCCACCTCTGCTCCTCCTCTGCTCCTCCTCTGCTCCACCTCTGCTCCTCGTCTGCTCCTCCTCTGCTCCACCTCTGCTCCTCCTCTGCTCCACCTCTGCTCCTCCTCTGCTCCACCTCTGCTCCACCTCTGCTCCACCTCTGCTCCTCCTCTGCTCCACCTCTGCTCCACCTCTGCTCCTCCTCTGCTCCACCTCTGCTCCTCCTCTGCTCCACCTCTGCTCCACCTCTGCTCCTCCTCTGCTCCTCCTCTGCTCCACCTCTGCTCCTCGTCTGCTCCTCTTGTGCTCCTCCTCTGCTCCTCCTCTGCTCCACCTCTGCTCCACCTCTGCTCCACCTCTGCTCCTCCTCTGCTCCACCTCTGCTCCTCCTCTGCTCCACCTCTGCTCCACCTCTGCTCCTCCTCTGCTCCACCTCTGCTCCTCCTCTGCTCCTCCTCTGCTCCTCCTCTGCTCCACCTCTGCTCCTCCTCTGCTCCTCCTCTGCTCCACCTCTGCTCCTCCTCTGCTCCTCCTCTGCTCCTCCTCTGCTCCACCTCTGCTCCTCCTCTGCTCCTCCTCTGCTCCTCCTCTGCTCCACCTCTGCTCCTCCTCTGCTCCACCTCTGCTCCTCCTCTGCTCCTCCTCTGCTCCACCTCTGCTCCACCTCTGCTCCACCTCTGGTCCTCCTCTGCTCCACCTCTGCTCCTCCTCTGCTCCACCTCTGCTCCTCCTCTGCTCCACCTCTGCTCCTCTGCTCCTCCTCTGCTCCACCTCTGCTCCTCCTCTGCTCCACCTCTGCTCCTCCTCTGCTCCACCTCTGCTCCTCCTCTGCTCCACCTCTGCTCCACCTCTGCTCCTCCTCTGCTCCACCTCTGCTCCTCCTCTGCTCCACCTCTGCTCCACCTTTGCTCCTCCTCTGCTCCACCTCTGCTCCTCCTCTGCTCCACCTCTGCTCCTCCTCTGCTCCTCCTCTGCTCCACCTCTGCTCCTCCTCTGCTCCACCTCTGGTCCTCCTCTGCTCCACCTCTGCTCCTCCTCTGCTCCACCTCTGCTCCTCCTCTGCTCCACCTCTGCTCCTCCTCTGCTCCACCTCTGCTCCTCCTCTGCTCCTCCTCTGCTCCACCTCTGCTCCTCCTCTGCTCCACCTCTGCTCCTCCTCTGCTCCACCTCTGCTCCACCTCTGCTCCTCCTCTGCTCCACCTCTGCTCCTCCTCTGCTCCACCTCTGCTCCACCTCTGCTCCTCCTCTGCTCCACCTCTGCTCCTCCTCTGCTCCACCTCTGCTCCTCCTCTGCTCCACCTCTGCTCCTCCTCTGCTCCTCCTCTGCTCCACCTCTGCTCCTCCTCTGCTCCACCTCTGGTCCACCTCTGCTCCACCTCTGCTCCTCCTCTGCTCCACCTCTGCTCCTCCTCTGCTCCACCTCTGCTCCTCCTCTGCTCCTCCTCTGCTCCACCTCTGCTCCTCCTCTGCTCCTCCTCTGCTCCACCTCTGCTCCTCCTCTGCTCCACCTCTGCTCCTCCTCTGCTCCTCCTCTGCTCCTCCTCTGCTCCACCTCTGCTCCTCCTCTGCTCCACCTCTGGTCCTCCTCTGCTCCACCTCTGCTCCTCCTCTGCTCCACCTCTGCTCCTCCTCTGCTCCACCTCTGCTCCTCCTCTGCTCCTCCTCTGCTCCACCTCTGCTCCTCCTCTGCTCCACCTCTGCTCCTCCTCTGCTCCACCTCTGCTCCTCCTCTGCTCCACCTCTGCTCCACCTCTGCTCCTCCTCTGCTCCACCTCTGCTCCTCCTCTGCTCCACCTCTGCTCCTCCTCTGCTCCACCTCTGCTCCACCTCTGCTCCTCCTCTGCTCCACCTCTGCTCCTCCTCTGCTCCACCTCTGCTCCTCCTCTGCTCCACCTCTGCTCCTCCTCTGCTCCTCCTCTGCTCCTCCTCTGCTCCACCTCTGCTCCTCCTCTGCTCCACCTCTGGTCCACCTCTGCTCCTCCTCTGCTCCTCCTCTGCTCCTCCTCTGCTCCACCTCTGCTCCTCCTCTGCTCTTCCTCTGCTCCACCTCTGCTCCTCCTCTGCTCCACCTCTGCTCCACCTCTGCTCCTCCTCTGCTCCTCCTCTGCTCCACCTCTGCTCCTCCTCTGCTCCTCCTCTGCTCCACCTCTGCTCCTCCTCTGCTCCTCCTCTGCTCCTCCTCTGCTCCACCTCTGCTCCTCCTCTGCTCCTCCTCTGCTCCTCCTCTGCTCCACCTCTGCTCCTCCTCTGCTCCACCTCTGCTCCTCCTCTGCTCCTCCTCTGCTCCACCTCTGCTCCACCTCTGCTCCACCTCTGGTCCTCCTCTGCTCCACCTCTGCTCCTCCTCTGCTCCACCTCTGCTCCTCCTCTGCTCCACCTCTGCTCCTCTGCTCCTCCTCTGCTCCACCTCTGCTCCTCCTCTGCTCCACCTCTGCTCCTCCTCTGCTCCACCTCTGCTCCTCCTCTGCTCCACCTCTGCTCCACCTCTGCTCCTCCTCTGCTCCACCTCTGCTCCTCCTCTGCTCCACCTCTGCTCCACCTTTGCTCCTCCTCTGCTCCACCTCTGCTCCTCCTCTGCTCCACCTCTGCTCCTCCTCTGCTCCTCCTCTGCTCCTCCTCTGCTCCACCTCTGCTCCTCCTCTGCTCCACCTCTGGTCCTCCTCTGCTCCACCTCTGCTCCTCCTCTGCTCCACCTCTGCTCCTCCTCTGCTCCACCTCTGCTCCTCCTCTGCTCCACCTCTGCTCCTCCTCTGCTCCTCCTCTGCTCCACCTCTGCTCCTCCTCTGCTCCACCTCTGCTCCTCCTCTGCTCCACCTCTGCTCCACCTCTGCTCCTCCTCTGCTCCACCTCTGCTCCTCCTCTGCTCCACCTCTGCTCCACCTCTGCTCCTCCTCTGCTCCACCTCTGCTCCACCTCTGGTCCACCTCTGCTCCACCTCTGCTCCTCCTCTGCTCCACCTCTGCTCCTCCTCTGCTCCACCTCTGCTCCTCCTCTGCTCCTCCTCTGCTCCACCTCTGCTCCTCCTCTGCTCCTCCTCTGCTCCACCTCTGCTCCTCCTCTGCTCCACCTCTGCTCCTCCTCTGCTCCTCCTCTGCTCCTCCTCTGCTCCACCTCTGCTCCTCCTCTGCTCCACCTCTGGTCCTCCTCTGCTCCACCTCTGCTCCTCCTCTGCTCCACCTCTGCTCCTCCTCTGCTCCTCCTCTGCTCCACCTCTGCTCCTCCTCTGCTCCACCTCTGCTCCTCCTCTGCTCCACCTCTGCTCCTCCTCTGCTCCACCTCTGCTCCACCTCTGCTCCTCCTCTGCTCCACCTCTGCTCCTCCTCTGCTCCACCTCTGCTCCTCCTCTGCTCCACCTCTGCTCCACCTCTGCTCCTCCTCTGCTCCACCTCTGCTCCTCCTCTGCTCCACCTCTGCTCCTCCTCTGCTCCACCTCTGCTCCTCCTCTGCTCCTCCTCTGCTCCTCCTCTGCTCCACCTCTGCTCCTCCTCTGCTCCACCTCTGGTCCACCTCTGCTCCTCCTCTGCTCCTCCTCTGCTCCTCCTCTGCTCCACCTCTGCTCCTCCTCTGCTCCTCCTCTGCTCCACCTCTGCTCCTCCTCTGCTCCTCCTCTGCTCCACCTCTGCTCCTCCTCTGCTCCACCTCTGCTCCTCCTCTGCTCCACCTCTGCTCCTCCTCTGCTCCACCTCTGCTCCACCTCTGCTCCTCCTCTGCTCCACCTCTGCTCCTCCTCTGCTCCACCTCTGCTCCTCCTCTGCTCCACCTCTGCTCCACCTCTGCTCCTCCTCTGCTCCACCTCTGCTCCTCCTCTGCTCCACCTCTGCTCCTCCTCTGCTCCACCTCTGCTCCTCCTCTGCTCCTCCTCTGCTCCTCCTCTGCTCCACCTCTGCTCCTCCTCTGCTCCACCTCTGCTCCTCCTCTGCTCCACCTCTGCTCCACCTCTGCTCCACCTCTGCTCCTCCTCTGCTCCACCTCTGCTCCTCCTCTGCTCCACCTCTGCTCCTCCTCTGCTCCACCTCTGCTCCACCTCTGCTCCTCCTCTGCTCCTCCTCTGCTCCACCTCTGCTCCTCGTCTGCTCCTCTTGTGCTCCTCCTCTGCTCCTCCTCTGCTCCACCTCTGCTCCACCTCTGCTCCACCTCTGCTCCACCTCTGCTCCTCCTCTGCTCCACCTCTGCTCCACCTCTGCTCCTCCTCTGCTCCACCTCTGCTCCTCCTCTGCTCCTCCTCTGCTCCACCTCTGCTCCTCCTCTGCTCCACCTCTGGTCCACCTCTGCTCCACCTCTGCTCCTCCTCTGCTCCACCTCTGCTCCTCCTCTGCTCCACCTCTGCTCCTCCTCTGCTCCTCCTCTGCTCCACCTCTGCTCCTCCTCTGCTCCTCCTCTGCTCCACCTCTGCTCCTCCTCTGCTCCACCTCTGCTCCTCCTCTGCTCCTCCTCTGCTCCTCCTCTGCTCCACCTCTGCTCCTCCTCTGCTCCACCTCTGGTCCTCCTCTGCTCCACCTCTGCTCCTCCTCTGCTCCACCTCTGCTCCTCCTCTGCTCCTCCTCTGCTCCACCTCTGCTCCTCCTCTGCTCCACCTCTGCTCCTCCTCTGCTCCACCTCTGCTCCTCCTCTGCTCCACCTCTGCTCCACCTCTGCTCCTCCTCTGCTCCACCTCTGCTCCTCCTCTGCTCCACCTCTGCTCCTCCTCTGCTCCACCTCTGCTCCACCTCTGCTCCTCCTCTGCTCCACCTCTGCTCCTCCTCTGCTCCACCTCTGCTCCTCCTCTGCTCCACCTCTGCTCCTCCTCTGCTCCTCCTCTGCTCCTCCTCTGCTCCACCTCTGCTCCTCCTCTGCTCCACCTCTGGTCCACCTCTGCTCCTCCTCTGCTCCTCCTCTGCTCCTCCTCTGCTCCACCTCTGCTCCTCCTCTGCTCCTCCTCTGCTCCACCTCTGCTCCTCCTCTGCTCCACCTCTGCTCCACCTCTGCTCCTCCTCTGCTCCTCCTCTGCTCCACCTCTGCTCCTCGTCTGCTCCTCTTGTGCTCCTCCTCTGCTCCTCCTCTGCTCCACCTCTGCTCCTCCTCTGCTCCACCTCTGCTCCTCCTCTGCTCCACCTCTGCTCCACCTCTGCTCCACCTCTGCTCCTCCTCTGCTCCACCTCTGCTCCTCCTCTGCTCCACCTCTGCTCCTCCTCTGCTCCACCTCTGCTCCACCTCTGCTCCTCCTCTGCTCCTCCTCTGCTCCACCTCTGCTCCTCGTCTGCTCCTCTTGTGCTCCTCCTCTGCTCCTCCTCTGCTCCACCTCTGCTCCACCTCTGCTCCACCTCTGCTCCACCTCTGCTCCTCCTCTGCTCCACCTCTGCTCCACCTCTGCTCCTCCTCTGCTCCACCTCTGCTCCTCGTCTGCTCCTCCTCTGCTCCTCCTCTGCTCCACCTCTGCTCCTCCTCTGCTCCTCCTCTGCTCCTCCTCTGCTCCACCTCTGCTCCACCTCTGCTCCTCCTCTGCTCCTCCTCTGCTCCTCCTCTGCTCCTCCTCTGCTCCACCTCTGCTCCTCCTCTGCTCCACCTCTGCTCCTCCTCTGCTCCTCCTCTGCTCCACCTCTGCTCCACCTCTGGTCCTCCTCTGCTCCACCTCTGCTCCTCCTCTGCTCCACCTCTGCTCCTCCTCTGCTCCACCTCTGCTCCTCCTCTGCTCCACCTCTGCTCCTCCTCTGCTCCTCCTCTGCTCCACCTCTGCTCCTCCTCTGCTCCACCTCTGCTCCTCCTCTGCTCCACCTCTGCTCCACCTCTGCTCCTCCTCTGCTCCACCTCTGCTCCTCCTCTGCTCCTCCTCTGCTCCTCCTCTGCTCCACCTCTGCTCCACCTCTGCTCCTCCTCTGCTCCTCCTCTGCTCCACCTCTGCTCCTCCTCTGCTCCACCTCTGCTCCTCCTCTGCTCCTCCTCTGCTCCACCTCTGCTCCACCTCTGGTCCTCCTCTGCTCCACCTCTGCTCCTCCTCTGCTCCACCTCTGCTCCTCCTCTGCTCCACCTCTGCTCCTCCTCTGCTCCTCCTCTGCTCCTCCTCTGCTCCTCCTCTGCTCCACCTCTGCTCCTCCTCTGCTCCACCTCTGCTCCTCCTCTGCTCCTCCTCTGCTCCTCCTCTGCTCCACCTCTGCTCCACCTCTGCTTCACCTCTGCTCCACCTCTGCTCCTCGTCTGCTCCTCTTGTGCTCCTCCTCTGCTCCTCCTCTGCTCCACCTCTGCTCCACCTCTGCTCCACCTCTGCTCCTCCTCTGCTCCACCTCTGCTCCTCCTCTGCTCCACCTCTGCTCCACCTCTGCTCCTCCTCTGCTCCACCTCTGCTCCTCGTCTGCTCCTCCTCTGCTCCTCCTCTGCTCCACCTCTGCTCCTCCTCTGCTCCTCCTCTGCTCCTCCTCTGCTCCACCTCTGCTCCACCTCTGCTCCTCCTCTGCTCCTCCTCTGCTCCTCCTCTGCTCCACCTCTGCTCCTCCTCTGCTCCTCCTCTGCTCCACCTCTGCTCCACCTCTGGTCCTCCTCTGCTCCACCTCTGCTCCTCCTCTGCTCCACCTCTGCTCCTCCTCTGCTCCACCTCTGCTCCTCCTCTGCTCCTCCTCTGCTCCACCTCTGCTCCTCCTCTGCTCCACCTCTGCTCCTCCTCTGCTCCACCTCTGCTCCACCTCTGCTCCTCCTCTGCTCCACCTCTGCTCCTCCTCTGCTCCTCCTCTGCTCCTCCTCTGCTCCTCCTCTGCTCCACCTCTGCTCCTCGTCTGCTCCTCTTGTGCTCCTCCTCTGCTCCTCCTCTGCTCCACCTCTGCTCCTCCTCTGCTCCTCCTCTGCTCCACCTCTGCTCCACCTCTGGTCCTCCTCTGCTCCACCTCTGCTCCTCCTCTGCTCCACCTCTGCTCCTCCTCTGCTCCACCTCTGCTCCTCCTCTGCTCCTCCTCTGCTCCACCTCTGCTCCTCCTCTGCTCCACCTCTGCTCCTCCTCTGCTCCACCTCTGCTCCTCCTCTGCTCCTCCTCTGCTCCTCCTCTGCTCCACCTCTGCTCCACCTCTGCTTCACCTCTGCTCCACCTCTGCTCCTCGTCTGCTCCTCTTGTGCTCCTCCTCTGCTCCTCCTCTGCTCCACCTCTGCTCCACCTCTGCTCCACCTCTGCTCCTCCTCTGCTCCACCTCTGCTCCTCCTCTGCTCCACCTCTGCTCCACCTCTGCTCCTCCTCTGCTCCACCTCTGCTCCTCGTCTGCTCCTCCTCTGCTCCTCCTCTGCTCCACCTCTGCTCCTCCTCTGCTCCTCCTCTGCTCCTCCTCTGCTCCACCTCTGCTCCACCTCTGCTCCTCCTCTGCTCCTCCTCTGCTCCTCCTCTGCTCCACCTCTGCTCCTCCTCTGCTCCTCCTCTGCTCCACCTCTGCTCCACCTCTGGTCCTCCTCTGCTCCACCTCTGCTCCTCCTCTGCTCCACCTCTGCTCCTCCTCTGCTCCACCTCTGCTCCTCCTCTGCTCCTCCTCTGCTCCACCTCTGCTCCTCCTCTGCTCCACCTCTGCTCCTCCTCTGCTCCACCTCTGCTCCACCTCTGCTCCTCCTCTGCTCCACCTCTGCTCCTCCTCTGCTCCTCCTCTGCTCCTCCTCTGCTCCACCTCTGCTCCACCTCTGCTCCTCCTCTGCTCCTCCTCTGCTCCACCTCTGCTCCTCCTCTGCTCCACCTCTGCTCCTCCTCTGCTCCTCCTCTGCTCCACCTCTGCTCCACCTCTGGTCCTCCTCTGCTCCACCTCTGCTCCTCCTCTGCTCCACCTCTGCTCCTCCTCTGCTCCACCTCTGCTCCTCCTCTGCTCCTCCTCTGCTCCACCTCTGCTCCTCCTCCTCTGCTCCTCCTCTGCTCCACCTCTGCTCCTCCTCTGCTCCTCCTCTGCTCCTCCTCTGCTCCACCTCTGCTCCTCCTCTGCTCCTCCTCTGCTCCTCCTCTGCTCCACCTCTGCTCCTCCTCTGCTCCTCCTCTGCTCCACATGCAGCTATTTGATGGTAGAGACTCTTTACCTGCTGCTCAGCTCTTGTCCAGCTCCTCACACACACTTTGACCTGAGACCTACATCTCATGATACAATGTATTTGCAGGTACATGGTGTATATTAGTCTTGTATATCACTATATGTAATGCATTATTCTCTGGGACCAGCTATTACCTGGTGGACACCACTTGTGTAGGACTTTAGGTAGTTAATGGTCATATTTATTTTTAGAAGGACACCAGCCAAATCTTGTCCAGCAAAACATCACTGACCTTCTCTGAGTTACTAAGTATTTAACTCTTTACTAAGATCAATAAACCAGAATGATTTTGTGTGGTTTAATAAATCGATCAATCAAGCAATTCATTATACATTTGGTTATACCAGCTATGTTTGGGCTAAACTTAGTTAAAAGAAACAGTGGTGTTGAAAAATAAGATTTGTTTAATTCTAATAAATCAAATCAATCAAAGGGGAACCTCAACTACATTTAATGCCAGACTCTGCAGGTTTCAGCTTTTGGGTCAGTCTTACGTGTCCGATGGAAGGATCAGCTGTGGATCCAGGTCCTGGAGATGTAACTCCTGTGAGTGGAGGCCTCCTCGGAGCTGTCTGGGTCCTGAGAGCAGCTGTACTTAGGGGGTTTTGTGTTCAAAGATGTTGAAGAGTCCAACGGAGCTGACCTTTTTTACAGATGAAAACAGTGACTTCAGCCATGGCCTGAATGAGGAAGTGAGAGACAAAGGAACAAAGGAACCCACTACCCCAGATGGAGGAAGGACGCTTGGAGGTTACGACCATGAGACCTCCTCCTCACACTGAAGGATACAGGACCATGAGACCTCCTCCTCACACTGAAGGATACAGGACCATGAGACCTCCTCCTCACACTGAAGGATACAGGACCATGAGACCTCCTCCTCACACTGAAGGATACAGGACCATGAGACCTCCTCCTCACACTGAAGGATACAGGACCATGAGACCTCCTCCTCACACTGAAGGATACAGGACCATGAGACCTCCTCCTCACACTGAAGGATACAGGACCATGAGACCTCCTCCTCACACTGAAGGATACAGGACCATGAGACCTCCTCCTCACACTGAAGGATACAGGACCATCAGACCTCCTCCTCACACTGAAGGATACAGGACCATGAGACCTCCTCCTCACACTGAAGGATACAGGACCATGAGACCTCCTCCTCACACTGAAGGATACAGGACCATGAGACCTCCTCCTCACACTGAAGGATACAGGACCATGAGACCTCCTCCTCACACTGAAGGATACAGGACCATGAGACCTCCTCCTCACACTGAAGGATACAGGACCATGAGACCTCCTCCTCACACTGAAGGATACAGGACCATGAGACCTCCTCCTCACACTGAAGGATACAGGACCATGAGACCTCCTCCTCACACTGAAGGATACAGGACCATGAGACCTCCTCCTCACACTGAAGGATACAGGACCATGAGACCTCCTCCTCACACTGAAGGATACAGGACCATGAGACCTCCTCCTCACACTGAAGGATACAGGACCATGAGACCTCCTCCTCACACTGAAGGATACAGGACCATGAGACCTCCTCCTCACACTGAAGGATACAGGACCATGAGACCTCCTCCTCACACTGAAGGATACAGGACCATGAGACCTCCTCCTCACACTGAAGGATACAGGACCATGAGACCTCCTCCTCACACTGAAGGATACAGGACCATGAGACCTCCTCCTCACACTGAAGGATACAGGACCATGAGACCTCCTCCTCACACTGAAGGATACAGGACCATGAGACCTCCTCCTCACACTGAAGGATACAGGACCATGAGACCTCCTCCTCACACTGAAGGATACAGGACCATGAGACCTCCTCCTCACACTGAAGGATACAGGACCATGAGACCTCCTCCTCACACTGAAGGATACAGGACCATGAGACCTCCTCCTCACACTGAAGGATACAGGACCATGAGACCTCCTCCTCACACTGAAGGATACAGGACCATGAGACCTCCTCCTCACACTGAAGGATACAGGACCATGAGACCTCCTCCTCACACTGAAGGATACAGGACCATGAGACCTCCTCCTCACACTGAAGGATACAGGACCATGAGACCTCCTCCTCACACTGAAGGATACAGGACCATGAGACCTCCTCCTCACACTGAAGGATACAGGACCATGAGACCTCCTCCTCACACTGAAGGACACAGGACGACACATCCTTCCACAACTCACACAATGCCAGATAACCTTATGTCATGTGTGGTATGTACTTCCTAAGTCATCTGTGCATTGTAGTTCCACACTGCCTTGTATCCATGATATGGTATGATGTCACTCCACAACAACACCTTGACTAAGTACTATAAGAGCTGAGGCTTTGTGAAGGTCTGAATCCAATTTAGAGCTGAATGAGCAGGTTAATACTTCAGGACAAGCATGATTGGATGTCTGTGGATACACATAGACCACATCCAGTTATGTCCTTCAATTAATACTCTAAAATCCCCCGATCTCACATGCCCCTAAACCCCCCGATCTCACATGCCCCTAAACCCCCCGATCTCACATGCCCCTAAACCCCCCGATCTCACATGCCCCTAAACCCCCCGATCTCACATGCCCCTAAACCCCCCGATCTCACATGCCCCTAAACCCCCCGATCTCACATGCACACACCCAACACGCCAGGTCCACCTTTTACAACTCCTTTTTCATACATCTGCTGGTACAAGTCCATCTCTGGACATAATTAATGATGTAAGAACTCTATCCTCCTTCTGTGAGCAGCACATTGAGATCAGAGGCAACATGAAGTGATCACACTTGTGCCCAGAATGCATCTGGCTCCTCTGGGACGTCTGTCATGTCCAGGACACCTTTATCTCATCGTTTATTTCCCTTCTCATAAAACTTGCCCTGAGGCAGGACCTAACTCCTCCTTCCTGGTTCAGACCAGTCCTCTCGTTCACCACAAATGTCTTTTAGGATAAATAAAGTTATTTGATGGATTTATTCATTGACACATGACTCAGTTATCAGTTACACACAACACACACAACAACACACACAACACCACTACACACACAACACACACAACACACACAACACACACAACACCACAACACACACAACACACACAACACACACAACACACACAACACAAACAACACACACAACACCACAACACACACAACACCACTACACACACAACACACACAACACACACAACACACACAACACACACAACACCACAACACACACAACACACACAACACACACAACACACACAACCCAAACAACACACACAACACCACAACACACACAACACACACAACACACACAACAACACACAACACAAACAACAACACACACAACACCACTACACACACAACACACACAACACACACAACACACACAACACCACAACACACACAACACACACAACACACACAACACCACAACACACACAACACCACAACACACACAACACCACAACACCACAACACACACAACACACACAACACACACAACACACACAACATACACAACACACACAACACACACAACACACACAACACCACAACACACACAACACACACAACACACACAACACACACAACACCACAACACACACAACACACACAACACACACAACACCACAACACACACAACACACACAACACCACAACACACACAACACACACAACACACACAACACACACAACACACACAACACAAACAACACACACAACACCACAACACACACAACACACACAACACACACAACACCACAACACACACAACACCACTACACACACAACACACACAACACACACAACACACAAAACACCACAACACACACAACACACACAACACACACAACACACACAACACACACAACACCACAACACACACAACACACACAACACCACAACACACACAACACACACAACACACACAACACCACAACACACACAACACACACAACACCACAACACACACAACACACACAACACCACAACACACACAACACCACAACACACACAACACACACAACACACACAACACACACAACACACACAACACCACAACACACACAACACACACAACACACACAACACTACAACAGACACAACACACACAACACCACAACACACACAACACACACAACACACACAACACCACAACACACACAACACACACAACACACACAACACACACAACACACACAACACCACAACACACACAACACACACAACACCACAACACACACAACACACACAACACACACAACACCGCAACACACACAACACACACAACACACACAACACCACAACACACACAACACACACAACACACACAGCACACACAGCACACACAACACACACAACACACACAACACACACAACACATCCAACACCACAACACGCACAACACGCACAACACGCACAGCACGCACAGCACGCACAACACGCACAGCACACACAGCACACACAACACACATAGGCACACACAGCACACGCAACACACGCAACACACGCAGCACACACAGCACACACAAAACATCCAACACCACAACACACAACACACACAACAGACACAGCACACACAACACCACAACACACACAACACACGCAGCACACACAGCACACACAACACATCCAACAACACAACACCCACAACACACAACACACACAACACCACAACACACAACACACACAACACACACAGCACACACAACACCACAACACACACAACACATCCAACACCACAACACATACAACACACACAGCACACACAACGCACACAGCACACACAGCACACACAACACACACAACACCACAACACACACAACACACACAACACACACAGCACACACAGCACACACAACACACACAACACCACAACGCACACAACACACACAACACGCACAACACACACAACACACACAACACACACAGCACACACAGCACACATAGGCACACAAAGCACACACAACACACACAACACATCCAACACCACAACACACACAGCACACACAACACACACAACACACACAACACCACAACACACACAACACCACAACACACACAACAGACACAACACACACAGCACACAAAGCACACACAACACACACAACACACACAACACACAACACACACAGCACACACAACACACAACACACACAACACACACAGCACACTCAACACACAACACACACAACACACACGGCACACACAACACACACAACACATCCAACACCACAACACACACAACACACACAACACGCACAACACGCACAGCACACACAGCACACATAGGCACACACAGCACACACAACACGCACAACACACACAGCACACACAGCACACATAGGCACACACAGCACACACAACACGCACAGCACGCACAGCACACACACACACACAACACAGACAACACACGCAGCACACACAGCACACACAACACATCCAACACCACAACACACACAGCACACACAACACCACAACACACACAACACACACAACACACACAACACACAACACACACAGCACACACAACACACAACACACACAACACACACAGCACACTCAACACACAACACACACAACACACACAGCAAACACAACACACACAACACACACGGCACACACAACACACACAACACATCCAACACCACAACACACACAACACACACAACACGCACAACACGCACAGCACACACAGCACACATAGGCACACACAGCACACACAACACGCACAACACACACAGCACACACAGCACACATAGGCACACACAGCACACACAACACGCACAGCACGCACAGCAAACACACACACACAACACAGACAACACACGCAGCACACACAGCACACACAACACATCCAACACCACAACACACACAACATACACATCACGCACAACACGCACAGCACACACAACAAACACAACACACACAACACACACAGCACACACAGCACACACAGCACACACAACACACACAACACACACAACACATCCAACACCACAACACGCACAACACGCACAACACGCACAGCACGCACAGCACGCACAACACGCACAGCACACACAGCACACACAACACACATAGGCACACACAGCACACGCAACACACGCAACACACGCAGCACACACAGCACACACAACACATCCAACACCACAACACACAACACACACAACAGACACAGCACACACAACACCACAACACACACAACACACGCAGCACACACAGCACACACAACACATCCAACAACACAACACCCACAACACACAACACACACAACACCACAACACACAACACACACAACACACACAGCACACACAACACCACAACACACACAACACATCCAACACCACAACACATACAACACACACAGCACACACAACGCACACAGCACACACAGCACACACAACACACACAACACCACAACACACACAACACACACAACACACACAGCACACACAGCACACACAACACACACAACACCACAACGCACACAACACACACAACACCACAACACACACAACACACACAGCACACCCAACACCACAACACACACAACACACACAACACGCACAACACACACAACACACACAACACACACAGCACACACAGCACACATAGGCACACAAAGCACACACAACACACACAACACATCCAACACCACAACACACACAGCACACACAACACACACAACACACACAACACCACAACACACACATCACCACAACACACACAACAGACACAACACACACAGCACACAAAGCACACACAACACACACAACACACACAACACACAACACACACAGCACACACAACACACAACACACACAACACACACAGCACACACAACACACAACACACACAACACACACGGCACACACAACACACACAACACATCCAACACCACAACACACACAACACACACAACACGCACAACACGCACAGCACACACAGCACACATAGGCACACACAGCACACACAACACGCACAACACACACAGCACACACAGCACACATAGGCACACACAGCACACACAACACGCACAGCACGCACAGCACACACACACACACAACACAGACAACACACGCAGCACACACAGCACACACAACACATCCAACACCACAACACACACAGCACACACAACACCACAACACACACAACACACACAACACACACAACACACAACACACACAGCACACACAACACACAACACACACAACACACACAGCACACTCAACACACAACACACACAACACACACAGCAAACACAACACACACAACACACACGGCACACACAACACACACAACACATCCAACACCACAACACACACAACACACACAACACGCACAACACGCACAGCACACACAGCACACACAACACGCACAACACACACAGCACACACAGCACACATAGGCACACACAGCACACACAACACGCACAGCACGCACAGCACACACACACACACAACACAGACAACACACGCAGCACACACAGCACACACAACACATCCAACACCACAACACACACAACATACACATCACGCACAACACGCACAGCACACACAACAAACACAACACACACAACACACACAGCACACACAGCACACATAGGCACACACAGCACACACAACACATCCAACACCATAACACACACAGCACACACAACACCACAACACACACAACACACGCAGCACACACAGCACACACAACACACACAGCACACACAACACCACAACACACACAACACACACAACACATCCAACACCACAACACACACAACACACACAACACATCAAAAACCACAACACCACAACACACACAACACACAACACACACAACACATCAAAAACCACAACACACACAACACCACAACACACACAACACACACAGCACACACAACGCACACACAGCACACACAACACACACAACACCACAACACACACAACACACACAGCACAGACAACACACACAACACACACAACACCACAACACACACAACACACACAACACACACAACACACCCAACACCACAACACACACAACACGCACAACACGCACAGCACGCACAACACGCACAACACACACAGCACACACAACACACACAACACACACAACACGCACAACACACACAACACACACAGCACACACAACGCACACAGCACACACAGCACACACAACACACACAACACCACAACACACACAACACACACAGCACACACAACACACACAACACCACAACGCACACAACACCACAACACACACAACACCACAACACACACAACACACACATCACGCACAACACGCACAGCACGCACAACACACACAGCACACACAACACACACAACACACACAGCACACACAGCACACATAGGCACACACAGCACACACAACACACACAACACACACAACACCACAACACACACAACACCACAACACACACAGCACACACAACACACAACACACACAGCACACACAGCACACACAACACACACAACACACACACAACACACACAACACACACAACACACACAACACACACAACACACACAACACACACAGCACACACAACACACACAACACACACGGCACACACAACACACACAACACATCCAACACCACAACACACACAACACACACAACACGCACAACACGCACAGCACACACAGCACACATAGGCACACACAGCACACACAACACGCACAACACGCACAACACACACAACACACACAACACACACAGCACACATAGGCACACACAGCACACACAACACGCACAGCACGCACAGCACACACACACACACAACACACACAACACACGCAGCACACACAGCACACACAACACATCCAAAACCACAACACACACAACACACAACACACACAGCACACACAACACCACAACACACACAACACACGCAGCACACACAGCACACACAACACACACAGCACACACAACACCACAACACACACAACACACACAACACATCCAACACCACAACACACACAACACACAACACACACAACACCACAACACACACAACACACACAACACATCCAACACACACAACACACACAACACCACAACACACACAACACACACAACACCACAACGCACACAACACCACAACACACACAACACCACAACACACACAACACACACAACACACACAACACACACAACACACCCAACACCACAACGCACACAACACCACAACACACACAACACGCACAGCACGCACAACACGCACAACACACACAGCACACACAACACACACAACACACACAACACACACAACACACACAGCACACACAGCACACATAGGCACACACAGCACACACAACACACACAACACACATAACACCACAACACACACAACACACACAGCACACACAGCACACACAACACACACAACACACACAACACACAACACACACAACACACACAACACACACAACACACACGGCACACACAACACACGACCCACAAGAGCTGAACTGAACCTGGACTAACATGTACTCATTTGTCTAACATTATAACGTCTTTAAAGTACATTCTTGTCCTGGTTCCAGTTGTATTAAAGTGTCTTGACCTGGTCTAGTCTCTGCTGAATCCACCAATGTGATTCACCTTCCAATACGGCCCTCAGTGAGTAAATGTTTGGACCCCTGAGTAAACCAGGACTAACCCAGGACTAACCCAGGACTAACCCAGGACTAACCCAGGACTAACCCAGGACTAACCCAGGACTAACCCAGGACTAACCCAGGACTAAACCAGGACTAACCCAGGACTAAACCAGGACTAACCCAGGACTAACCCAGGACTAACCCAGGACTAAACCAGGACTAACCCAGGACTAACCCAGGACTAAACCAGGACTAACCCAGGACTAACCCAGGACTAACCCAGGACTAACCCAGGACTAAACCAGGACTAACCCAGGACTAACCCAGGACTAACCCAGGACTAACCCAGGACTAAACCAGGACTAACCCAGGACTAACCCAGGACTAACCCAGGACTAAACCAGGACTAACCCAGGACTAACCCAGGACTAACCCAGGACTAAACCAGGACTAACCCAGGACTAACTCAGGACTAACCCAGGACTAACCCAGGACTAACCCAGGACTAAACCAGGACTAACCCAGGACTAACCCAGGACTAACCCAGGACTAACCCAGGACTAAACCAGGACTAACCCAGGACTAACTCAGGACTAACCCAGGACTAACCCAGGACTAACCCAGGACTAACCCAGGACTAACCCAGGACTAACCCAGGACTAAACCAGGACTAACCCAGGACTAACCCAGGACTAACCAAGGACTAACCCAGGACTAAACCAGGACTAACCCAGGACTAACCCAGGACTAACCCAGGACTAACCAAGGACTAAACCAGGACTAACCCAGGACTGAACCAGGACTAACCCAGGACTGAACCAGGACTAACCCAGGACTAACCCAGGACTGAACCAGGATTAACCCAGGACTGAACCAGGACTAACCCAGGACTAACCCAGGACTAAACCAGGACTAACCCAGGACTAACCCAGGACTGAACCAGGACTAACCCAGGACTAACCCAGGACTGAACCAGGATTAACCCAGGACTGAACCAGGACTAAGCCAGGACTGAACCAGGACTAACCCAGGACTAACCCAGGACTAACCCAGGACTAAACCAGGACTAACCCAGGACTAACCCAGGACTAACCAAGGACTAAACCAGGACTAACCCAGGACTGAACCAGGATTAACCCAGGACTGAACCAGGACTAACCCAGGACTAACTCAGGACTAACCCAGGACTAACCCAGGACTAAACCAGGACTAACCCAGGACTAACCCAGGACTAACCAAGGACTAAACCAGGACTAACCCAGGACTGAACCAGGACTAACCCAGGACTAAACCAGGACTAACCCAGGACTAACCCAGGACTAACCAAGGACTAAACCAGGACTAACCCAGGACTGAACCAGGACTAACCCAGGACTAACCCAGGACTGAACCAGGACTAACCAAGGACTAAACCAGGACTAACCCAGGACTGAACCAGGACTAACCCAGGATTAACCCAGGACTGAACCAGGACTAACCCAGGACTGAACCAGGACTAACCCAGGACTGAACCAGGTCCTCCACTGACCATGCAGACCAGGAACTCCCCTCACCTAAACCAGGACTAAACCAGGACTAAAACAGACCACAAATCTTCACCCTTCCCTAATTTCAACCGCTCGCCTGTCCATCCGTGCGTTCTGATTGGCCGATTACTCCATGGGCGCTTCACCTCAATTAAACCCGCTGCCGCCCAAGCGCTCCGACGACTGCAAACCACCTACTGAACTAACAAGGCGGCTAATGAAGCGGCTAACGAAGTGGCTAACAGACAAGGAAAATAAGCACATCAGGAGCAATCAGGGCAATAGACTGTGAGGAGTTAATGGGTTTGGGAAAGAAGCCAGGAATTTATCACGTGTGTTTTCAAAGAGATCGACCGAAAACATGTTAAAAATATGTGTTAAAAGTGCCACTGGAGCAGCACTGGAAACAAAACAGTCTTAGGTTCTTTTCATACTGTCGTTGTTTCTGCTCGATTGTTCACCCTCCTCGCTTGAGTATGAATGTTATGTTATATTAGGAGTGGTTAAAGACGCACTACTGTGGAGGGTCCTTCACCTGCTCGTCTCCTTTTAGATGTTGAGAGCTTTGCCTGTAATATATGTCTGTAATGAGTCCATTTAATGCAAAAATTACTGACATTATTCATGCCTAAAATAGAATAGCTACATGATAAACACATTCTTACTGTGGGCGGGTCCGCCTCTCCACAGATCTTAACTTGTCCTGGTAGTGATGCCTTTTTTCCATGGATTCAATGCCATACTGTGGAATATTGTAGGCAAAGCATTGGCATTAGCATCTCCTTAAGCCAGGCATGTCCAAACTAGGGCCCGGGGGCCAAATGCGGGCCTCAAACTATAATTTGTTGGCCCTCCAGCTTCCTGCTATGTCGGCCCAAACAACAAAACTAGTACTTTTTACTGTGAAATTGGGTAAATTCAGGCATATTGTTATACCAACCTAATATTAATGTTCCAGGTCTAATTAAAGGTGTGGAGGCTCATCGCAATTATGTCTTATGTCTTATGTATTATGTTGTTTGTGGCCCTCTGCCCCGTTTAAGTTTCAAAATGCGGCCCTTGGTGAAAACAGTTTGGACACACCTGTCTTAAGCCTTTTGTAATGAAATGTCTATTTAAATTGTTTCTAAATGTAAAACCTCATCATAAACATTTCAGGGGAAACAACAGATCCTTCATCATCATCGTCATTACAGCTGTTTTTATGGCACAAACTTGAAAAACGTGCACCACCTGGGATCCAAAGAATGGCATAAAACTGTATGTAAAATGTATAATTGTCCAAAGTTTGGTCTCAATGCAAAACAAAAATAATAAAAAGAACAACATGTAAAACCTTGAATTAAAAAACAACGCAAATTGTGACGGTTGAAAAAAAAATAGGGGGGAAACGACCCCATTGTTCTGTAGTTGATCCGACTGACCAGGAAGAAGAAGTAACGGCTGAAAAGTGACCTGAATACAACTCACAAACAGCAGCGTAAACATCACTATCAACGTTTTCTGGAAAAAGACATCGCTATAATAACATATTGGTAAATTTGACACTTTTGCTGAATCTTTTTGGTCTCGTCATAATCACACATTTAAAACCACATCAAAAGTGACGAACTCTTGGGGGGAAATCTACTCTTTGTTCTGGCTGCCACCGTTAAACAACCTTTTTTTTAACATAATACAAACCAAATCATGGAGCAGTTTATGACAGAAGTAATCCAAAACCACAAGTAATGTTCAAATGAGTCTGGCACGGGAGCGGCCTCTGCGACGATGAGATGGATGAAGGGAAATACCCGTCAAACGTCCCGAAAAGATTGAGAAAAGTAAATCATGGGACCACCGCAGGCCCCTGGGGTCCCATACAGTAGACAGGGGGGAGGAGACAGGGGCTACGGGGGGGTTTTGGACGAGTTTGAAGAGATACGACCACAGGAATGCTGCTGGTCACGGGGAGAGGGGCCGACCACAGTGGAATAAACCACTCACTGCTCTGAAAACAGCCGCCGTTTAGTTTGGCTGGAAACTTTTGGTGAACTTTGTCCAATAAGTTGTTGACTTTTTGTCTTGATTTTCAGTTGTTGCTTGAAGGAACTCAATATATTTGAGAGTTAAGTGTATATATTTGAGTCAAAAGTATATATTTGAGAGTTAAGAGTATATATTTGAGAGTTAAGTGTATATATTTGAGTCAAAAGTATATATTTGAGAGTTAAGAGTATATATTTGAGAGTTAAGAGTATATATTTGAGAGTTAAGTGTGTATATTTGAGAGTTAAGTGTATATATTTGAGTCAAAAGTATATATTTGAGAGTTAAGAGTATATATTTGAGAGTTAAGAGTATATATTTGAGAGTTAAGAGTATATATTTGAGAGTTAAGTGTGTATATTTGAGAGTTAAGAGTATATATTTGAGAGTTAATTGTATATATTTGAGAGTTAAGAGTATATATTTGAGAGGTAAGAGTATATATTTGAGAGTTAAGAGTATATATTTGAGAGTTAAGAGTATATATTTGAGAGTTAAGAGTATATATTTGAGAGTTAATTGTATATATTTGAGAGTTAAGAGTATATATTTGAGAGGTAAGAGTATATATTTGAGAGTTAAGAGTATATATTTGAGAGTTAAGAGTATATATTTGAGAGTTAAGAGTATATATTTGAGAGTTAAGAGTATATATTTGAGAGTTAAGAGTATATATTTGAGAGTTAAGAGTATATATTTGAGAGGTAAGAGTATATATTTGAGAGTTAAGAGTATATATTTGAGAGTTAAGAGTATATATTTGAGAGTTAAGAGTATATATTTGAGAGTTAAGAGTATATATTTGAGAGTTAAGAGTATATATTTGAGAGTTAAGAGTATATATTTGAGAGTTAAGAGTATATATTTGAGAGTTAAGAGTATATATTTGAGAGTTAAGAGTATATATTTGAGAAAGTATCAACAGTTTGGATGATTTTCTACTTTGTACTTGATTTAAGTCGATCAAGTGGCATGAATTTAGTGAATAAAAGAAAGATGTTGAAAATGACAGGAAGTAAAGCAGAGTTTGATGGAGATGAACTGATAAAAGTTAATTAAACAAAATAAAGTTGTGGGTTTTTTTTCAACAAAAAAAAATCAAATTTTTTTTCTGTTTTTTTTTTCAAAAAGGGGGGAAATCACGGCACATTTGACTTAAAATAAATGTCACATTTAGTCCAAAGCTGTCCATTTATTGTGTCCGTGGCAGGAGTTTTGAAGCCCAAATACATCGTTGTAAAATTGACAGGAAAGACAATGTCAAAAACAGTCTGCAGTGCACTGTTCATTTCAGTCCAGTATTTTAACAGGACAGTCCCAGAACATGTGACAGTAGTTTGCCTCCTCAAACTAAGTGCTTGCAGTTTAAATTGACTTTGTTCTTCATAAACAGGCGAATTGAGGGTGTCCAGAAAGGAAACTATGTCATCTTCTTTATCTCCTGAGATTCTGAACAATGTTTTTCTAGAAGGATTCAGATGATTATTGAAGTTATCTTGTTTGATTGCATTTCTCTGTCCGTCTCCTATTTCAACACTTCAGCTTGTTGTTTTCTACGTTTCCAGACTAGATGAGTGAAATCAAGCAATATAACTTTATAGATCTAGAATATTCATCTCATCTTCTCACGTAGAGTCGTGTTAACGTCGCTTCCACGTTACACAATAGCTTTATGTCACGACCTTGACACATCAGGAGCGTCACACACAGCGGTGATGTATCTTCAGAGCTGTTGTTTTTAGGTGTGGTCAGTCAGGGCTATCGGGCTGACCACGCCTAATCAGCGACAAACTGGGGGCGTGGCGAGCCAGATAATGTTTGGTGTGTGTAGGTGCTACTTTGAGGCAAGGCAAGTGTATTTGTAGAGCATGATTCATACACAAGGCGATTCAAAGTGCTTCACACGACAGGAACACATGCTTTACTTTAAGGGCTGATCTTTATGTTTCTACGGGAGGAACAAAACGTCCCCTGAAGTGACAATGTCTCATATAAAATGTATGGATGTGGCAGTATTAAATTGAGTAATAAAAAAAATTTTGGTGCAGATTTTTGTGTCGAGAGAGAAAAGTGACCACAAAAACCACCTGTTGTGTCGCGCATTACGCCGTCACGTTCATGTGCAATTACTGTCGTACTCACACGCAATAATGTCATATTCATGTGCATATCACTGATGAAAATAGAGTGTTTATTTTACCATTATTATTAGTATTATCTTGTCTTACGCTAACTGTTTTTATTTTATCTTTATCTTTATTTTCCCCTCCATTCCTTATTAAGAAATGAGAGGTTTTGTCTATATGAGTTTTGTTTATAAGAGTTTTGTTTATAAGAGTTTTGTTCATAAGAGTTCTTCTATTAAGAGTGTTTTAAAACTTCCTATAAGTTATCTGTCCTTTTCCTCTGTATCTACTGTGTTGCAACAATGAAATTTCCCCATGTGTGGACAATAAAGGAATATCTTATCTTATCTTATCTCATTACGCCGGTTTTACGTGAGGCGTGTGAGTTTCACAAGACACATAAAGTGATTGAAACGGACGCATCTTTAAAGAAGTCTCTTTTCCTCTCGAGCTGTTTCCAGGTGAGTGCTCTAGTAGCGTTCCTACGTTTGCTCTGCCGTGTGACGAGGTGGTGTAGACCCGGCTGCAAAGTGTTCACAATACACGCTGACCCAGGCCCACGCGTACACCCGCCTCAACCACATAATCGATAACTTAAGCCATCATTTTCAACAGTTTTATGATATGACGAGGTGGTTTGGCCCGGGACAGACTGTGACATCCCCCGCTCCACACGTCTGGCTGTAATTGGCCTTTCTAAATAGCCCTCTGTGTGTAAACTCCATCCCATTCAGGGGTCGGCTGACTTTTACCACCGCTGTGCCTTGTTTGCGTCTGACCCAGTGGCCCCCACGTCCCAGACTCCTGTCAAAATTACCCATAAAGCTTTGCAGGAACTACCCATAAACCTTTGCAGTCTGGTCTAAGTCACAGGAGGGAAACAATGGGGACTGTATTTGTAAGGACCCCTCCGGTGTAAGCTGCAGGGATTTGAGTTAGGCCCCAGCGGGGGGGGGGGGGGGGGGGGGGGGGGGGGGGGGGGGGGGAGGAATCGGGAGGAGAAACAGGGTAAGAACGAGAGGAGAAAAGGCAAGAGAGAACATGGGAGGGAGAGAGAGAAAGAGAGGGATGAGAGAGGGAGGAAACGAGGAGAGAGTGAGATGAGAGAGAAGAAGGGAGCAAAAGGAGGAGGGGAGACAAGGAGCGAGAAGAATGTGTCGGTGGTGGACGAGTGCAAAGCGTTTTATGACTTCCGAGCTCGTGACCTGTGGCTCCGCATCGGCCTGTGATTGGACTAATGAGGTAGGCTCAGTGTGCATTGTTTTAACCTAAAAGTGCTATAAATCATATTACTGACAAAAACAAACGGCAAAAGGTAAAATAACTGGATTTTCAAATATCGAGGTTTGAAATGAATGAGAAAAAAAGTGAAGTTGACCCAAAATTTGAACTGTTATGACCAAAAAAGAGGCTTTATTCTGTATTTCCAGTGTGGACGTTTCAGTTAGTTTCCTTCATTACAGAAAATACAATATTTTCTTGCATCAAAATTGTGTTTAAGTTTCACAAAAAGCAGTGATTCAGTGGTTTCTCTTCCTGTTTATGCAGATGTTTCAAGGACTTTTTCCCGTTCAAAAGATAAAATATATTGTCCTAATTTCTCAACATTCTGGAACCTCTTTAAGGTCAACATTTAAATGAGCTGTTTTCAATTCCCTCTTAACATATAAACAAATAACCCGATATTTTTGCGATTTTTTTCTAACCAAACTGTTGTTCCTACTCAAAACTCAGAAGTTGTTATTTGCCAAAACCACTTTAATTTGTCACATTTTATAATATTTTGTGGGCGAGGCCGATCTTAAGCTCCTGATTCATTGCGTTGCCAGAAACACTAAATACAGATCATTTTATGTCATTTCCAACTGATCAGATCGATTTGATTTGAACTTCAGCAAATTCTGTTGTTCGTAATCTGTCTTTATGTAAATCAAATGTGGACCGACTTATTTACATCAGTATTTTACAAAACTAACGATGAGACTGTGACCTGTTTTTAGACCTTAACCGAGTTTTATAAACCTGCTTTCTCGTTATAAACCTCTTTATAAACCTGCTTTCTCGTTATAAACCTGCTTTCTCGTTATAAACCCGCTTTCTCGTTATAAACCTCTTTATAAACCTGCTTTCTCGTTATAAACCTGCTTTCTCGTTATAAACCTTGTTATAAATCTGCTTTCTCGTTATAAACTTGCTTTCTCGTTATAAACCTGCTTTCTCTTAATAAACCTCGTTATAAACCTGCTTTCTCGTTATAAACTTGCTTTCTCGTTATAAACCTGCTTTCTCTTAATAAACCTCGTTATAAACCTGCTTTCTCGTTATAAACCCGCTTTCTCGTTATAAACCTCTTTATAAACCTGCTTTCTCTTAATAAACCTTGTTATAAACCCGCTTTCTCGTTATAAACCTCTTTATAAACCTGCTTTCTCGTTATAAACCTGCTTTCTCGTTATAAACCTCTTTATAAACCTGCTTTCTCGTTATAAACCCGCTTTCTCGTTATAAACCTCTTTATAAACCTGCTTTCTCTTAATAAACCTTGTTATAAACCCGCTTTCTCGTTATAAACCTCTTTATAAACCTGCTTTCTCGTTATAAACCTGCTTTCTCGTTATAAACCTTGTTATAAACCTGCTTTCTCGTTATAAACCTGCTTTCTCTTAATAAACCTTGTTATAAATCTGCTTTCTCGTTATAAACTTGCTTTCTCGTTATAAACCTGCTTTCTCTTAATAAACCTCGTTATAAACCTGCTTTCTCGTTATAAACCTGCTTTCTCGTTATAAACCTGCTTTCTCGTTATAAACCTGCTTTCTCGTTATAAACCTGCTTTCTCGTTATAAACCTTGTTATAAACCTGCTTTCTCGTTATAAACCTGCTTTCTCTTAATAAACCTTGTTATAAACCTGCTTTCTCGTTATAAACTTGCTTTCTCGTTATAAACCTGCTTTCTCTTAATAAACCTCGTTATAAACCTGCTTTCTCGTTATAAACCTGCTTTCTCGTTATAAACCTGCTTTCTCGTTATAAACTTGCTTTCTCGTTATAAACCTGCTTTCTCGTTATAAACCTGCTTTCTCGTTATAATTCTCCCGAACAGCACCCCGACTCTGGAACTCCCTCCCCCAACCTGTCCGCCACTCTCCCTCACTCACAACATTCAAATCCCGCCTAAAAACATACCTCTTCACCCAAGCCTATGACCTCCCCTACCCCTAGCCTCCTCTACCCCATTGCCTACTCTTCTACCCCCTGTTACATCCCCATCTTTTTCTCTCTACTTCTTCTGTCTTGTTCATTTTATCTGTATATTAATGTGTATTGTACGTGCTGTCCCCCCTGTCTGTAAATACCCCCCCCTTTTTTATTATGTTCAGCGTCTTTGGGTCACTGAAAAGCGCTATATAAATAAAAGTTATTATTATTATTATTATTATTATAAACCTGCTTTCTCGTTATAAACCTGCTTTCTCGTTATAAACTTGCTTTCTCGTTATAAACTTGCTTTCTCGTTATAAACCTGCTTTCTCGTTATAAACTTGCTTTCTCGTTATAAACCTGCTTTCTCGTTATAAACCTGCTTTCTCGTTATAAACTTGCTTTCTCGTTATAAACCTGCTTTCTCGTTATAAACCTGCTTTCTCGTTATAAACTTGCTTTCTCGTTATAAACCTGCTTTCTCGTTATAAACTTGCTTTCTCGTTATAAACCTGCTTTCTCGTTATAAACTTGCTTTCTCGTTATAAACCTGCTTTCTCGTTATAAACTTGCTTTCTCGTTATAAACCTGCTTTCTCGTTATAAACCTCGTTATAAACCTGCTTTCTCGTTATAAACCTGCTTTCTCGTTATAAATCTGCTTTCTCGTTATAAACCTCTTTATAAACCTGCTTTCTCGTTATAAATCTGCTTTCTCGTTATAAACCTCGTTATAAACCTGCTTTCTCGTTATAAACCTGCTTTCTCGTTATAAACCTGCTTTCTCGTTATAAACCTGCTTTCTCTGCTTTACAATCCACAGATCCTATACTTTCACACTTGGATAACCATCAACACAAAAAGTCATAAACTCTGGTGCTATAAATGATATTGTTTTGTGCTAAACTGCTTCTGTTCTTCTCGCACTTGTGGAAAAGGTGTTTTTAAGTCAACACGTGATGACTTTGACAAATTGCTGGCTCGTACCTGGAGCAGTGTAACAGGATCGGCCCTTTCAGGAGGTTTTGAGGGTTTTTACGGCGTTCATAAAAAGTCAGCTGAGCCCGTCCTGCAATGACACACGCTGTTAAACTCACCAGAAAACAGACGCGCGCTAAAGACGGCGAAAAGTGCATTTTATACATTCTACAGAGGTCAGTTCTTTACTCGAGTAACGTTTTTACGAATTTGTCCTGATTGTAGTTTTCCAGCACTTGAGTATGAATATTCTCTTTAAACACTTTTTGACTCTAGATTAGAGCAATATTATTTTGAATAAGGCCGCAATGATTAAAGGAGACATACTGTGCTTTGTCAGGTTTGTAGTGTTGAAGTATAATATAAGTTCTATATGAATAATAATAATAACTTTTATTTATATAGCGCTTTTCAGTGACCCAAATACGCTGAACATAATAAAAAAAGGGGGGGGTATTTACAGACAGGGGGGACAACACGTACAATACACATTAATATACAGATAAAATGAACAAGACAGAAGAAGTAGAGAGAAAAAGATGGGGATGTAACAGGGGGTAGAAGAGTAGGCAATGGGGTAGAGGAGGCTAGGGGTTGGGGAGGTCATAGGCTTGGGTGAAGAGGTATGTTTTTAGGCGGGATTTGAATGTTGTGAGTGAGGGAGAGTGGCGGACAGGTTGGGGGAGGGAGTTCCAGAGTCGGGGTGCTGTTCGGGAGAATGCTCTGTCGCCAAAAGTTTTGAGTCGGGATGTTGGTGCAGTCAGGGTGAGAGAGGAGGAGGATCGGAGAGCTCGGGTGGGGCGGTGGGGGATGAGGAGGTCAGACAGGTAGGGGGGGGCAAGGTGGTGAAGAGCTTTGAAGGTGAGGAGGAGTATTTTAAAGTTTATGCGCTGCTTGATGGGGAGCCAGTGGAGAGAGCGGAGAACGGGAGTGATGTGATCACGGGACCGGGTGTGGGTGAGGAGGCGGGTGTGGGTGAGGAGGCGGGCAGCGGAGTTTTGGACCATTTGGAGTCTGTGGAGGGAATGGGAGGAGATGCCAGTGAGGAGGGAGTTGCAGTAGTCAAGGCGGGAGGAGATGAAGGCATGGATGAGGGATTCAGCAGCGGGGAGGGTGAGGCAGTGTCGGATTTTGGCGACGCGGCGGAGGTGGAAGTATGAGGTCTTGACAATGTGGCTGACATGGGGAGTAAAGGAGAGGGTGGGGTCCATGATGACACCGAGATTGCAAATAACTTTTGTAATCGACAGTTCAAAACAACATCAACTCGTCTCGGTGACGTTTGAGGGCCAAACATGTATCACTTGGACTCTTCATTTTCCAAATAAGTACAACCAAGTGCAGGGATGGGGGCGGGGACAGGGGGTAGGTGGAAACAGGAATTTCCTGAGCACTCAAGCCACACTTGCAGGAATCAATCACAACACAATTTTGAGCAAACTAATGATGAGCTGTAAGAAGGTTTCAGCACACGTCCCCTTTAAATGTACTAACTGTGAGTAGTTCTCTCACCTCTCCACAGACCTGACTTGTCACTAGGCCTCTTGTACATCACGTCACATGCTGCTCCCTTAAATGCAAAGTGGATTTGAGCAAACTATTACTGCCACTGAATATTTACATCTGGAGTCAGTGATCTCATTTCTTTCAGATTTTTCAAGGACAATTATGAAAAATAAGAAAAACCCTCTTAATAGAAGAACTCTTATAAACAAAACAAAAAACTCATCTCATATCTTAATAGGGAATGGAGGGAAAAAATAAATAAAAAATTAAAATTAAACGTTAAAGGCGTATTGGACGATTTTTTGGCGATATGAGAACGCAGGCGGAAGTACGCATGCCACTCCCCCGTGCACATGCCACTCCCCCGTGCACATGCCACTCCCCCGTGTGGACCGATACAACACACACGTGCGTTTGTTTATTAGTGCAACGGATCACATCGCATCTCTCGTCTCCCGTAGATTTCTGTCCACTTCTGCGTCAGCTCGAACTGTCTTTCTCCGTCTTCATTTTGCCCCGTGCACTGAGGGAACTATATTATGATAGATCCATGCGCTTAGACACGCGGAAACGTGGGGACGAGCCTGACGCGGCTGCAGGTGAGCGGCAGGTGCGTTTTATGATTGATACGTGGCAGGACAAATGATTTATCCACGCCACGAGGAAATATGATACAAAATTTGCTGAAAAAAATCGTCCATACCACCTTTAATGATTGAAATTGAGTGATTTAAAATGAATTCTACTTTGTCGATATCTGTTGTGCATGTAAACACACACCAAAAATATGATCAAATGATTGTGTTATCTGCAGTACTAGTTCTCTCATGTGCACTGGCCATGGTAAATATACTCACACATACACATACTGTCCCTTATCACTTCTGACACACTTTATCCAGGCAAAACATAAAATCTTTCTAAAGCGTTCTAGAGGAACTTTCTTCCCATTACTTTTGCTTTGCTCACAAATGAACTTTTAAGTTTTTTTTTTTTTTATTTAAAAACCCAGAAAACTTGCAAATAAAATTTGTTGTTGAACAAATTAATTAACACCAAGTTGGATTAATTTATTTACAACTTTCTTCCATATCATCATCAATCAGATGTCTATTGCAGGAGTCTCATTTACATATTGTCTTTACACTCACAAAAAATATGTATTAAGTTTCTGATGGAAACATAAAGGTTGCTGTGGCGTTTCCATCATGGTGTATTTTATTTGTTATTCAAATTGTTACCGCTCTATTTGACGTTCCATTCCAGCTATAAAACGTTTCCATTTTTCGTTTTGCTATTTGATGACGGTCCCTAAGTACTCGTCTCGGCTCCGGCTGCACATTTGGAGCCGTGTGATTCGCTGCGCCCAAAATATGCATCTGATTGTTAAAAACGAGGTCGCTTGGCAGTGTAAATATGAATATTTTGGCTGTGAATGATCTGCAAAGACTTTTGCGTTTAGGAGCTATTGACCTCGGAAGTCTGAATCTGTGACGCTAACTTTACCGCATGTGGCTCCTCCCACTTTCAGACTCGATCTGAGGCAGCAGCGGGACTCGTCATGACAACACAGCCTCCACATGTGTCATGCTTTGCTCACAGTTCATGTTTTATTCCCCTACAATAAAAGCACGTGTCGCACACTCTCACACACTGTAGTACAGCTATAAAGTCATAAGTTATAAATCATTATCTTGAACGCTTTTGTTTTCGAAGAGGGTTTGAACTTCAGTGAAGGGCCAATCTGAGCCAAGCATCTGTTTAATCAGCACTTAGCCCCGTGGAATGTAACTCATGGATCGACTTACGTGCTTTGTTTGGCCACCACTGTAAGGAATTAAACCCTGCGCATTGTGCCTGCTAAAGGGATATATATATATATATTCTAAGGTAAGCGATGCATTTCAACTGATAACTCTGGACAGACAGACAGATTAGACCGCTAGACTGCATTTTAAAAGCAGAGTCAGACATACTTTTGTTGTAATTGACCATTTTTTTCATTTTTTTTTAACTTCTCCTGGTATTTTTCAGACTGTTGAGTCATATGTTGTACAGTATAACAGTTCTCTTTCTTGAGTAAAGGTGTTGGTTCCTTCTCCAGCTGTGGCTGAGTCGACCTGGGACAAAACCTTCATGTTGACATCATTACAAGATTTGAAGGTTTGTGTTTCTTGCAACACTTCAGATGTTATTGGGTTTTCTCAAATAAACACTTAAAATGTGCCCTTTCAGTGAAATAACTTCAAATATACTTAATTACATCATTCTACTTTTCTCTTCTTCTTTAGCAGTATTTTCAGCGTGTGCAAAGCATTTTATTTTTAAGTTTGCTGGGCTTTAATGCTCAAGATTCCTTCCTAATATTTCATGAGTTACAACTTCCTACAGGCAATATTTTTCACTTTTCCCCATTCAAAAGCGAGGATATTTCATTTTAAATTGTGAATTGCTATGGCAGTGGTCCTAATTTGTCATTATTCTGAAATCCATTGAAATATATAGGACAATAATATTATGTTCTGTCATAGCACTTGTTCTGGTGCCTTAGGAGATCAAAAATGAGCAGGGGAGGCCATTATTTTCCTCCGAGGGCCGGCCCGCGATCATTGGTGTGAATAAATAAATAAATAAATAAATATATATATATATATATATATATATATATATATATATATATATGCAGGGTTCAGATTAAGGATTTTCTCTTGTATAGCGGCGCTGCTAAACAATCCGTTCATTTTTTCAAATTTGTTTAGCAATTTGATAATTGCATCGCAAAACACGAAAGTGACTAACAATCAATATTTTCCATTGATGTAACAAGATTATTTATTTCAAAAGTATTTGTAAATATTCTATTTTAAAAAACCTCCTAACAAATGAACTTTTAAGTTTTTTTTTTTTTTTTTTTAAAAACCCAGAAAACTTGCAAATAAAATTTGTTGTTTAACAAATTAATTAACACCAAATTGGATTAATTTATTTACAACTTTCTTCCATATCATCATCAATCAGATGTCTATTGCAGGAGTCTCATTTACATATTGTCTTTACACTCACAAAAAATATGTATTAAGTTTCTGATGGAAACATAAAGGTTGCTGTGGCGTTTCCATCATGGTGTATTTTATTTGTTATTCAAATTGTTACCGCTCTATTTGACGTTCCATTCCAGCTATAAAACGTTTCCATTTTTCGTTTTGCTATTTGATGACGGTCCCTAAGTACTCGTCTCGGCTCCGGCTGCACATTTGGAGCCGTGTGATTCGCTGCGCCCAAAATATGCATCTGATTGTTAAAAACGAGGTCGCTTGGCAGTGTAAATATGAATATTTTGGCTGTGAATGATCTGCAAAGACTTTTGCGTTTCGGAGCTATTGACCTCGGAAGTCTGAATCTGTGACGCTAACTTTACCGCATGTGGCTCCTCCCACTTTCAGACTCGATCTGAGGCAGCAGCGGGACTCGTCATGACAACACAGCCTCCACATGTGTCATGTCGTTATTGACAATCGATTGACGAGTGATCAGTACTTTTAGGCGCTTTGGTTATACAATTGAACACACATTTTTGTATCGCAAAAGCTGCGATACAAAAACACTTTTTTCTGACAAATGCATCGCATTTGAGAGAAATTACGTCGCATTTTGCGATGCGATACCGCTTATTCTAAACCCTGGTATATATAAATAATAATAATAATAACAATAAAATATCAAATAAAATATCACTTTTCTGTCAAACATAGGCTATTTAATCTATTATTTAATTAATTTAATGTCATCTTTATTAAGGATACAAGTACAGACTGATGTTACAGACAGTTAAAAAATAGAAACTAAAGTCTCTCTAGGGGCCGGATTAAAACATGCCGAGGGCCACAGCTTGCCCCTGGGGCCACAAATGCCCAGGTCTGGCCTAAGGGGGGATTTAAAAAAAACAAAAAACATTTTAAATAATGTTTTCTTTCTTTCTTTTTTTAAATATTACTTGGCATGTTCAGCGGGCCGTATTATAAAGACAAACGAGCCGCATGTGGCCCGCGGGCCGTAGTTTGCCCAGGTCAGCTCCAGAGCCTCACTGCTACAGATATGAGTGTACTTCTGCACAGCCAGGGCCGGTCAGGCTGCAGTGGGACAGGGAACACGGTGTTTCACGGTCACTTCTTGGTCACTGTGGATCACGTTCACCAGAGCAAGTCCCAGACGTGACTCTTTCCTCTGCATTTACGTTTCACATTTATTCTACACAAAAAAGCGCATGGGATCAAAGCAGAAAGAAAACAATGCACAATATTAGACACAAACACGTCATTTATGTTGCAAAATGAAGAAACGGAGCAAGTTTAAAACTGAGACTCGAAAAGTAAAGGAGAAAGACAAGTGCAAAGAGAAGCAGGGGGGCACAGGGGGGCACAGAGGGGCACAGGGGGGTACAGAGGGGCACAGGGGGGCACAGAGGGGCACAGGGGAGCACAGAGGGGCACAGAGGGGCACAGGGGGGCACAGAGGGGCACAGGGGGGCACAGAGGGGCACAGGGGGGCAAAGAGGGCCACAGAGGAGGGGCACAGATGGGAACAGGGGGGCACAGATTGGCACAGGGGGGTACAGAGGGGCACAGAGGAGGGGCACAGAGGAGGGGCACAGAGGAGGGGCACAGAGGAGGGGCACAGAGGGGAACAGGGGCATGCTGACCCACTCCTTCACTGCCCTCTCGTATTCAGAGATTAACCCTGTGTTGGCAATGGGTGTTTATCTGTTGCTCAAAACATGTATGTCGTGCATAATGTGCGCACGTTTCACCGAACGTCTGGAGCCCTCTTCAAAGGTCTGCACCCCCTCGAACGCCCCACATTTTGTGTTATAGCTTTTAAATGTCACTATCTTATATTTCATTAAATGCACATACTTGATTTTGAACAGGTAATTTCAAAATATCACTCAATATAAGGTAAGATATTCCTTTATTGTCCACACATGGGGAAATTTCATTGTTGCAACGCAGGTAGATACAGAGGAAAAGGACAGATAACTTATAGGAAGTTTGAAAAACACTCTTAATAGAAGAACTCTTATAAACAAAACTCTTATAAACAAAAACTCAGAACCTCTCATTTCTTAATAAGGAATGGAGGGGGAAATAAAGATAAAATAAAATAAAAACAGCTAGAGTAAGACAAAATAATACAAATAATAATGGTAAAATAAACACTCTATTTACATCAGTTATATGCACATGAATGTGACATTATTAACAGTTTGTCTTTTTAAATGTATATATTAGTAGTAATTATTGAGAATATTCCATTATTATTTATTCATTCTGGTGTATTCTTGATGATAAACTACAATCCCCATTAATCCTAAATATGAGTTTCTAAGGGGTTTGATTGACGTATGCGGT
>NW_027315723.1:4242973-4425473 GCF_026437365.1 Eucyclogobius newberryi
CCAACTCCAATTTTAATGCACTGCAGCATTATATATGCTACATAAATGTGGCGAGCTAGCCAGGAGGAATTGGGTTGTGTTTAATGTGCAAATTTCATTTTGTTCATTTGCAAAATATTGTCAAAAATTGATGTATTTTTGAGATATGGCATAAAAATTCCAAATGCTGTTTTGGTTGAGGGCATAACAGAGAAAGTAGAAGATGAAATTATTGACTTTCTAAAACAATATGGCTCTATTCATAATAATGTAATCATTTCTGAACCGGAGTTCGAGTTTGATGGTGCGTTAGTAGTTGAATTTGCGAGCGGTTCTGCGTTTGAAGCATTGCGTCCCATATTACCCTACACTTTTGTTACTGCTAAAAAGACGGATACTTTTTGTATTTCTGAGCTTTCCACTGTTTATACCGAACACTTTGCTAAAACTAAAACAAAGTCGTACCTTTCTGATTTGCATAACATTGCTAAGCTCACCGGGGTTGATTTTACTGAAGTTTTAAAAACTATGATGACTCAGATTGGACTGTCTATCACTGATCCCCAGCTGACTGCTCGTGGTGAAGAAGAACTGGCTGACGCAGAGTCCTCTACATCCTCTACACGTCCTTCACCCACCACCGGACCACAACCAGAGATGAAACGCACAATCCCCAGCGTGGACGTCCATCCGCCTGAGATCCAGAGATATGTGGTTAAACACATTGTGAAGAATGAGGAGGGTGCAATACACCATCAGCGGCTCTGGGCATTCTCTGGACGGCTGCCCCGACCTGCACATGAGGCGGATTATGAAACTTGGAGGTCGGGAGTTGACCTGCTGTTAAGGGATCCATCTGTGTCTGATCTCCAGGGCTCCCAGAGGTTAGTCGACAGTCTCCTGCCTCCAGCGGCTGAGGTGGTGAAGCACCTGCGTTCCAATACAATGCCCGCAGTATATTTGGATACTCTTGACTCTGCTTATGGAACTGTTCAAGATGGAGATGAATTGTTTGCTAAATTCATGGACACCTTTCAGGACACTGGTGAGAGACCATCTGTTTATCTTCAGCTGCTCCAGGCTGCCTTGAACTCTGCTTTAAAGAGGGGAGGAGTTATTGAGTCTGATGTCAACCGGCACCTGTTGAATCAGTTTTGTCGAGGGTGCTGGGATAATACACTAATAGCTGAGCTTCAGCTGAAGCAGAAAAGACTCGATCACCCACGTTTGCAGAACTGTTACTACTCTTGCGCACAGAAGAGGACCGGGAAGCCGCTAAAGCTATGAGGATGAAGCAACACCTGGGGTCTACGCGCCAGAAAGTCACTGCCCATGCACAGTTCACGCGTCCTGATCTTGAAGGAGGGGCAGTTGCTGCTTTGACAAACATCACGGAGCAGCTCGCAGAACAACTAGCTGATGTCCAGCGGCAGCTTGCTATGCTAACGGCTGGCAATCAGAGGACGTCTGCCAAGCCACACTTTAATGAAAAAACTATACCACAACAGTCACGTCGACCAACATCTCCTCAGTCCAAGCCCGGTTACTGTTTCCGATGCGGGGAAGATGGCCACATTCGTCCACAATGTGAAAATGAGCCAAATCCTGCACTGGTTGATAGAAAAAAGAAACTGTTTTCCAGAAGACAAGCAGAACACTTCCTCCAGACATTTAAACTAAGTCCGGTTCCTGTTGTGGGACAGATGGAAGCCAAGGGGGACCAAACCCGTCCCAAGAAAGAGAAGAAGAATGTTAAATGTGCTGAAATGTTACAATCAAAGAACAATATGCCAATCCAACTTCCAAAGGGGCTGGTGGGCTCGAAGTGTTCCTCCATTGTTAAAGTTTCTGGACTGAGCCACTACTGTCTCTTGGATACTGGGTCACAGGTGACTACAGTTCCAGTCTCATTTTATAATGAGACCCTCAGTGAACAACCCGTGAATCCACTCTACAATTTACTACAGGTGGAGGGAGCAGCTGGTCAGTCAGTTCCTTACCTCGGCTATGTGGAAATAACTTACCTTTCCAAAAGATTTCTTGGGAGTTGACTTTGAAGTTCCAACACTTGCCTTGGTTGTGCCGGATGCCCATCCTGATTCCAATTCACCTGTTTTTAATTGGTATGAACACTCTGGAGCAATTATATGAGCAGTACCTCGGCAGTGATGTCTCAAACTTCCAACCATCCGCCAAAGGTTATTGTGCAGTCCTGAAGCTCCTGCAATTGAAATATCAACAGAGCTGAGAGGGCAGTGCCGGAACTGTAAGGTTGCTGAGTCAGACGACAGCTTTAGTTCCAGCGGAACAGACTGTTGTCTTGGAGGGCTCTGCCAGAGTGAATGACCCCTCTACAGTCCAATGGGCCACAATTGAACACCCCACATCACCACTTCCTGGTGGTCTGTGTGTTCAGAGTTGCCTCATCACGCTCCCGACCCGTGCTCCATACAAAGTTCCTGTTGTCATCCGAAACAAATATGAATATAATGTGCTTATTCCTGCAGCAGCTGTCATCACAGACATTGCAGCTTCTCCAACCATCCTTGCCCAACAAACTTAACTACACTCAGACTTCATCTAAATCCCAGCAAGACACTTTGGAGTACAATTTTGGAGATTCTCCAATTCCAGCTGACTGGAAAGAGCGAATAACATCTAGGCTTAACCAAATGACTGAAGTGTTTTCTTGCAACGATGTGGATTTTGGTTGTACGGATAAAGTTAAGCATAGCATCAAGCTCCATGACGAAACACCGTTCAAGCAATGAGCCAGGCCAATCCATCCCCACGACATTGAAGCTGTTCGCAGCCATTTGCGAGACATGCTTAAAGCTGGCATCATCCGGGAGTCAGTCACCTTTTGCTTCCCCAATCGTGGTGGTCCGTAAACGGAATGGCGATGTGAGGCTCTGCATTGACTATCGGAAGCTGAATTTACAGACTATAAAAGATGCCTATGCCCTGCTAAACCTTGAGGAGTTGTTCTCCGCTCTTACTGGATCAAAATGGTTCACAGTTTTGGATCTTAAATCTGGGTATTATCAGATACGAATGGATCAAGCTGACAAGTTTAAAACTGCCTTTGTTACGCCACTAGGTTTCTGGGAATGGAATAGAATGCCGCAGGGGGTAACAAATGCTCCTAGTACATTCCAGAGACTCATGGAGAAATGTATGGGGGATTTAAACCTCAAGGAAGTTATTGTGTTCCTCGATGATATAATATTTTCTGACACTTTAGAAGAACATGAGAAGCGGCTATTGCAAGTTCTCCACCGTCTCAAGGAGTTTGGTTTAAAGTTGTCTCCTGATAAATGCAAGTTTTTCCAGTCTAGTGTGCGTTACCTTGGACATGTGGTGTCTGAGAGGGGTGTTGAAACGGTCTCCGAGAAGACATCCTCACTCAAATCCTGGCCAGTTCCCCGAAACCTCAAGGAGCTTCGGTCCTTCCTCGGTTTCGCAGGATATTATCGGAGGTTTATCAGAGACTATGCCACAATTGTGAAATCCCTCAACACCCTTACCCGTGGCTATGCACCCGTCCATCGGTCTAATAAAGACAAAAGTCCTACTGTGAAGTACCATGACCCGAAGCAGTCTTTTGGAGACAGATGGACTCCAGAATGTCAAGCTGCTTTCAACAGCATTATCGAGAAGCTAACATCTGTTCCTGTGCTTGGTTTCGCCAATCCAAAATTGCCTTATATCCTGCACACGAACGCTAGTACTATCGGTTTGGGAGCTGTTCTTTATCAAGAACAAGATGGTCAGCTCCGAGTCATCGCCTATGCAAGCAGAGGCTTGTCTCGATATGCAGTACATAAACTTGAATTTCTCGCTTTAAAATGGAGTGTTACTGAAAATGTTCACGATTATTTATATGGTGCAAACTTCACAGTAGTTACAGACAACAATCCTCTCACTTACGTACTCACATCTGCAAAACCTGATGCCACAAGCCACAGGTGATTAGCTGCATTGTCCACATACTCTTTCAAAATGCAATATCGTGCTGATAAACATAATTTTGATGCTGATGCTCTTTCTAGACTTTGCCATGCAGAAGTTCCAGACGACGTTCACGCAAGGAAAGAATGGAACCTCATTCACCAGCTAGCATCCGGGCCAGTCGAGACTGCAGAGCTATCACCTGACATCGTCGACGCCATCTGTCAGAGCAGCCTTGTTCGGACGTTTCATCGATCCCGGTTGAGTCACTCTGACGTTACACTGGTCGAGTCCCTTACAGTTTCTGCAGAAGTCATCCCTGCTGGCTTTGCTGAAGAAGAGTTGCACGGTTTACCTGTCATTCCCTCTTTTTCACACACAGATTTGAGGGATGAACAGCGTGCCGATCCTGCAGTTCGAGAAGTCATCCACCAGCTGAGTACTGGAGAAAAAATTCCTCCGGGCGTTCGAAAGGAACTTCCTGAGCTCTCCCTGCTGTTACGGGAGTGGAATCGGTTGGAGTTGGAGGATGGAGTCCTTTACAGACGAAAGTGGGAGGAGGATAAAGTTGTTCTTCAACTCGTTTTGACACCAGCCTTGCGTTCTACAGTTCTGAAAAGTCTCCACAATGACATGGGGCATATGGGCATAGAGCGGACGCTGGATTTAGTGCGACAAGACTTGTGACCGGTGCGTGCGACGCAAAACACCACCTGAAAGAGCAGCTCCATTGGTGAATATTCAAACTACTCGCCCTCTGGAACTATTGTGCATGGACTTTTTATCAATTGAACCGGATAGTAGCAATACAAAAAACATTCTGGTGTTAACTGATCACTTTACAAAATTTGCTGTCGCAATTCCAACTGCAAATCAGAAAGCTAAAACTGTTGCCAGATGTTTATGGAATGACTTTATGGTCTATTATGGAATTCCCGAACGCTTACCTTCAGATCAAGGACCAGACTTTGAGTCACGGCTGATTAAAGAACTTTGTGATGTGGCTGCGATCAAGAAGACTTGAACTACTCCATACCACCCGAGGGGTAATCCGGTCGAGCGCTTTAATCAAACTCTCTTGGGCATGCTTGGAACGCTCGAGAGCAAGCAGAAGTCAAAGTGGAAGGACTATGTTAAGCCACTCGTTCATGCATATAAAAGCACTCGTAATGATGTGACTGGCTCCACGAACTTCTGTTTGGGCGATTGCCACGGCTCCCGGTTGACTTGGCTTTTGGCTTGCCAGTGCGTGAATCGCGTTCATCTTCGCACGCCCAATATGTGAAGAGTCTGAAAGCACGTCTTGAAGAAAGTTACAAGCTTGCATCCCAGAATGCCCAAAAGTCCGGTCAAAGGAATAAAAGCCGATTTGATCAGTGTGTAAAACCTGCAAGTTTAGAAATTGGTGATCGTGTTCTTGTACGAAATGTCAGAATCCGTGGAAAACACAAGCTCGCGGATAAGTGGGAGCAAGAGGTTTATGTGGTGGTTCAACGTGCCGGTGATCTCCCAGTCTACATTGTGAAACCAGAGACCAGGGATGGGGCTACTCGCACGCTCCACCGCGACCTTCTTCTGCCCTGTGGGTTTCTACCAGACTGTGTCTCTGAGGACTCCCAAGAATCTGCTCCTGCTCGAAGACCACCCACTCGTAGCCAGAGTCAACAAGCTGATCCTGCGCTGGAGAGTGAGGATGAATGGGAGACTGAGTCTGTCATCCTTGAGTATTCTCCTCAGCTTCCGGTGAGATTTGGTGTGGAAGGAGCCTGTGAACTGGAGCAAATGCCAGAAACCAATATCACTGACTCGGCGCTTCCACTGCCACAACCTTCTGCTGGAAGCCTGTCAACTGCAACGCCAGCTGAGGACCATGTACCTGCAGGATAATCCAGACCAGCTGAGGCAGAAGTTCCAGCAACACTCAGCAGCAATGAGTCAGAAGATGAAATTGCCTCACCTGAATCCATCGATCTACCTGAGGGCAGAGAATTACCCAATAATGTGCCTGAAGACTCTTTGCCCGGGGCTGAAATACCTCTGGAAGCTGGGGATCTTGGGCCGGTTCAATCTGAGTCATCAGAGGGTGACATAGGGGCTAGACGTTTGCGTCGTAATCGCCTACCACCTCAGCGTCTTGGCTATTCCACACTGGGTAACCCACTAATATCAGTTGTTCAAAACTTAATTCACAGCCTGTCTAATGTTTATGCTGAGGTCCTTAGTTTCACTCCTGCAGCAGACTCCGTCTCTAAATTATAATACTCGTATAGATCCCATACAACGGGACGTGCATGATCTAAAAGGGGGAGGGTGTAACCCAGGTGATTTTTCTGCTCCTGGACAGTTTCTGCCTCCGTTTTGCCTGCCTGGTCCCTTTGCTTCGTTTTTGCCTGCCTAGTTCGGCAGAGACGGACCATCGCGAGACTTCGCACACGTATCGCGAGATTTGCGGCGCTAAGCTCTTTAAAACATGGCCGTGCGCAGTTGTTTGGGAGGAGTGTGGGCCTCGAGGTTGTTAAGCGGCTGCAGGTAGGCGGTTAGCCCTCTAAACGTTACATTTTACGGATATTCTGCTTATTCACCGTTATGCCATCGACTTTGCAGATGCCTCTGCCTGTGACCTTGTGTTTTGTTTGACTGATATACTTAAAGTGGACCTGGTGAGTGCTTTGTTATTGTTCGAAGCTAACATGCTATGCTACTGTTGATTGAATCAGTTAACACGGACTTGTCAGCCGGTGCGGGCGCTGGCTGCACTCGTTCATGTTAAATTGTATCATTTTTGCACTTCAACTTTTGCTGAATCTGACACTGAAATCTAATGATTTAAAGTTAAATTATTAAAAGTTAATTTCACTTTATGCCCAAACACTGGGAATATTAATTACTGATTGAGATGAACAGATGACATGAAATATTGTATCTAAGCATAATCTCTTAATCTATTATTAATTAATAATAATAATGTTGTTTATTCATGGTCCTGTTTTGAACAGGCCAGGTTCCAGCACTGGATGGCGAGCTAAAGAAACCAGAACGAACCGAGAGAGTGCAAACATCTGCCGGTGCGGTAGGAGGCGCTGCAGCCGCTCCCCACACATACACTATATCCTACACAATATCCCCTGCTAGTGGATACACTGATTCGTACTCTGAAACCCTTGGAATTTACCCGTGGAGTCTATTTTTGTGGACTGAGCTATGCAGCACTGCACTTGGAACTTTGTTAACACGTTGAACTGATTTAAATTCAGAAATATGGACCATTATTCTAATTGTGCACAACTGTAAATATTGTATATATTTGTCAATCACTGTAAATAACACCACTCAGCGCTACAAGCATTTTGTCAGTTGTTTCATTGAATACACCTCATTTTCCTCCGAGCCAAACCTTAAACGTCTGGTACTAGTCCAACTCCAATTTTAATGCACTGCAGCATTATATATGCTACACAGTATGTGTGGTCAATGCTGCGAGGAACATCAGCACCTCCATCTTTCAATGTGAATACTTGGTTTTGCAGTCGAGCGGTGCCTCGAGAGGAGGAGCCTCTTCATTGATAGTAAACTCATCCTCTTCTTCCTTGGTGCCTTTTGTGGACGGGGAGTGGTTGAAGTTCTCCACTCATGAAAGTGTTGCCGTATTCATGCTCAGCCACCATTCCACCATATCCACCGCTCCTGTGAATGCTCCCACCACATGTTTTTTGCATAGGTTTTTTTCTGCTCTGCATCTGCTGGAGCAATGGTCTTTGTTTTTCTTATTCACTCCAAAAGAGATGAATTTATTGGTTCTTTTTCTGTTTCATTTTGTTTTTTACTGAAAAGACATTCTGTTTAGAATGTCTTTTGCCATTTTATGTAGTTTCACATTTTTCTCAGTTTTTCCTTTCACTGTCCAAACTGGATTTGTTTTATAATGCACTTGATATGCACTGTCCTGATCTTGCTGTTTAACTGTAGTGTGAATAGCTGTTATTTGTGTCAGATGTGATGTGCGTTCAGTCTTAAGATTGTTTGTCCAGTGACTGGTGATTGTGTTCCAGATGATAAATATGCAACATATCAAGATGGAGACATGAGAATATCCTGGTCAAAGTTCATAGCCTCCAAATGTACAGCTGTCCCACTGGGGCGTCTGGGGCAAGTTTGGACGCCGCTGTCTGAACTCAGCATAAGTCATAAATAGAAAAACAGAAAAACCGGCCGTATTTCTCCCCTTGAGTTAGCGTTAACGCATGGCCGCTGCTAGCCATTTGGGTGCCCTAAGCAGAATTGCACAGTGGTGCCCCCATACCCCCAACCCTCTTCAAACTTGTAAAAAATACAAAATACATATTTTTTTTTTTAAACTGTATTTATTTTTAAATAGGCTATTTCATTTGATTGCTTGAATCACAATCCTTAGGGCAGGGGTGTCGAACTCATTTTGGGTCGCGGGCCGAACATGACGTACAAAATAAAACTAAAACAAATAAGAAATAAATAGCTTTACATAGCCTAGTAATAGTTCTATGTGGACACTGTTGCACAGATCTGTCCATATTCATGCATCAGCAGCAGGAACAGGAACATGGACTTGTGATATTATTTCTGACATGTTGATATTGCTGCACAAACTAAATATGAACTCACTATGTTTATAGTTTAAGCTTATTTTAGTGACTCACTGCAGCTTTACTCTGTCAGCTTCATACTTTATTACACTCTGACCTGTGTTTTTACCTGTTGCCCCTGGTCTGTCCAGGTCTGCACTGGTCTGGATGTTTTCCTCACAGAGCATCATCACAGAAGTTTGTTTTCTTGTTGTTAGCTCCACATTAGCTTTTAGCACAGCTCTAATGTCCACAAAACCACCTTCTTTCTTTATGTGTTTCCAAAAATCTTTTTCCTCGCTCAGACCTCTACCCAAGTCTGTAAAGTGCCCAACGGGGGGGAAAGAACGAGCGCGTATGCACGAGGCAATGTCTTTACTCAAAGACTTTCAGCATGAACAGTTATGAGAATAAGAAGGTGTTTTATTTATAGGTTTATACAACCAATGGTTTAGACGGACAGCCCTGCTAAACAAACTTCTGCTCAGTCAATGAGAACAGAATGACATGACATGAATGGCATTAATGCAGGTCATCGCAGCAGTCTGGGGGTGTGGCTTCAGGACCACCTGCTCCCAGACTTTACCTTGGATTTGAAAACACCCCATCCAACCGGGGGCTTTAAAAATGTATGGAAAGCCAATATGTGTTTCACGACCGTTTTTCCGACGCTTTTACTAAATAAAGCGGCGCTTTTAACGCGGAGGCGATCTAGAGCGGCGCCCGCACGCCTCTCGTATCATATTGACTTCCCATACTCTCGCGCCGCCTGCGCCTCTCGGCCGTGCGGATCACACTCTGCCTTTTAGGAGCGGCGGATCACGCCGTATTTTACATGGTATTTGGCCGTGGAGGTTAGGCATTTTCCAGACCACCGCTCGGCAGCCAATCAGAGCCAAGCACACAAATTTTGTCAACCAATCAGCGCGCAGCATGCAAATTTTCACTTGTAAACACTCAACTGTCATGGCGCGGACTATCGTCAAGCGCTTCCCGGCCCGATTTAAAAACTTTTCTAAAATGTATTAATAAAAATTAAACCGTCCTTGCCCTCAAATGTCCGTCCACATGTCGAGACACCCCGTCCAAAAGACGGGAAGATGGCCCTCTAGCTAAAAGCCTGCCCGCTCCCGTGGCTCTGCTGCTGCCTTCCCTCGTTTATGGATCACAAGTTGAGTTTATAAACAGAGAATGCGAGGTATTCTGTGCTCAGCGCCTCCTGGTTTTGGACCTGGTTTAGTCTGGGTTTAGACCTGGTTTAGTCTGGGTTTAGACCTGGTTTAGTCTGGGTTTAGACCTGGTTTAGTCTGGGTTTAGACCGGGTTTAGTCTGGGTTTAGTCTGGGTTTAGACCTGGTTTAGTCTGGGTTTAGACCTGGTTTAGTCTGGGTTTAGACCTGGTTTAGTCTGGGTTTAGACCTGGTTTAGTCTGGGTTTAGACCGGGTTTAGTCTGGGTTTAGACCTGGTTTAGTCTGGGTTTAGACCGGGTTTAGTCTGGGTTTAGACCTGGTTTAGTCTGGGTTTAGACCTGGTTTAGTCTGGTTTTGGACTTGGTTTAGTCTGGGAATAAAGGCAAGCTTTCCGCTTTGCGTAATAACAAATAAAGGTGATTTAAATATTTTTCAATTTTTTTCAATTTTAGGAACAAATTGAACAGAAAATGAAACGACATCTTTCATTGTCTGTATATGAGGCCATGACTGCAAACATCACCCACGCAGCTGGTGCTGTTTGATTTGTTGCACCGAATCACCAAAGCAAGTTCCTGTGTTTGTTCCTTTTCGGATTCTGAGAAGTCAGTTTGTTTTGAAAGTTTAGGTCAGGTTTAGCAACGCGATGATGGACTTTTTATTGCAACAGTGGCTTTAGTAACAAGGTGTTTTTAAAATAATATCCAAAATGTGCAGCAATAGAAATAACAGCAGCGCTCCACAGACGTGAGCCCTGGACTTCGCAGGTCTTCAGCCTTGAGACAGGAGCGAGGGAGGGGCCAGTCCTTTTAGATAAGGTTCTCACGCCCACAACCTTGAATTACTGTTACAAAAACCAACAGTTAGAGGCTCGAAATTCACTGTATTTTAGGGTTCGCGCCGCAAAGATGTAAGTTGATTCAGTCTTTTGTTTTGTCATTTTAAGCTTGATTTTTGCCGATTACAAAATGTAGCTTAGGTTGTACTATGATATTATGTATCATATGTATTATGCAGAGTTGTACTATTGACTTGTTTTAACACAGCACACTGTTAACTTCTACTTGAGTACTTGTTTGTACAGTACCCTTTACTCTTTCAACTTTGAATAAGACTGCGAGAGAGAGAGATTTCAAGATTTCTTGCACCGTTTCTGCAGATTTGAGGTGTTTTTGTTATTGGAACGTCGATCCTTTTGAAAATACTCAACTTTGCTCGTGCTTGAGTAACCGAATACTACTTTATCATTGGGAAAGGGTCAAGGTTGTGTGTCCTCGAGTGCTAAACCCATAAAGAAAGAACACACATTAAAAATGTTTAGGGGTTGCACTAAAAAAAGAGGACGGAGATGTTCACTTAACTTTTCTATTTGGCTACAACAACAGACAAGCGTTCTGGCTGTAATGGCTTTTATAGGACTCGACCAGGCGGATTGAAGGCCCAAATGATTGAGCATTATTGTTTTTTTTTATATTTGGGGATTAGAGAAGGAAGAACAATCATTATTTTGTGTCTTGTTGACAGCTATCATCAATACATCATTAAATTAGCCCAACAACTTAATCGTATCTTCTATTATTTAGGTCACTTTGTTCAGTTACTTGATGAATATGATTTCAGTAACAGTTTTCTTACACCTCAGAACAGTTCGTACCTCACTTATCTTTTGCTGTATTTCACCAATGTTCCTGGATCAGCTCTGTGCGCTCACATTTAAAGGGGGTCGTTATATTCTTCCATTGTTCCATTTCTAAACCTAGTTCTAAAGTTCTGGTAAAGTTAAGGGCCTTTTTGTATGATAATGTTTAAGTGTAGGGCTTTGTTTGGGTTTTGTAGGGTTATGTTTGAGATTAGAGCCTGGTTTTGAGATTCTGCTTACTTTAAAAATAATGTCTTTCGTGACATTCATCTGTAATAAAACATAATGTGAGTGATTTGAAAGAAAAGGGGAGTGACTTGTGTGTGAGTAAATTGTGTGTCAAGAGTGGGAGAGGCTTCTGTCTGGCCGCTGCTGCAGAGGAGGAGGAGCAACACATACGACATACGAGAGAGTCGGGACCAAAAGAACTTACATTAAGAAAGAAATCATGAAATGCACTAAATGTAAAGGTCTCTCAGCAGCTCATATTAAGTAAATTATGAAACGTTCAGAGCTGTAAATCATTGAACGTTCATGATTCATCACATAATAGTCTATAGACACATTTACAGCTGCAATTTAATGAAATATTATGTTTCACATCAACTTATTTTTCGAATTCCCACTAATACCAAAGAACAAAAACTATAAATATATATGAGAGCCAAAATTACATAGAAATCCAATCAATATTGTGACCCACATATTGAGATGCGTGTCGAGTACTGACTATTGTTGCGTCCCTGTTTTGAACGCAGCCTTAGTAGTATTTTTCCTTTTAAAATACAGTAAAGTCTAACATTCCCTCAACTCTTTTCTCTCCTTCAGGGGCGTTTTCGTGTCATTGCCAGACTCGGTGATGACGGAGCAGCTTCCCCCACTGCCGGGCCAAACGCTGCTGACCAAAACCCAGAACGGAGGCCTGCCCAATGGGAAGGAGAGCTCCCGGGACCAGGGCCTGCTGGAGAGGGGCCAGTGGGGCAGTAAGGCAGAGTTCCTGTTGGCCGTGGCGGGGCAGATCATTGGCCTGGGGAATGTGTGGCGGTTCCCTTATCTCTGCTACAAGAACGGAGGAGGTGAGAGCTGCGTTTGAGACCACATGTCAAGCTGCTGTGAAGGCGATAAAAGAGTCTAAACTACGACGTGGGATAAAACGGCCTCACTTTGTTTGACTCACTTTGAAGAAATTGTGATTTTTTTTTTTTTTTTTTTTTTTTTAAGGCAAGGCAAGTTTATTTGTAGAGCACATTTCATACACAAGGCAATTCAAAGTGCGTCACAGCAGGAAACATGCATTAAAATCACAAAGAAATTACAGTAAAATGAACTAAATAAAAAATAAAAACACCTAGCCAAATCCAAATGTATCTGACCATATTGGAAGCAATTGTATTTAAATTGTAGTTTTAGAATTGTAGAGAATTTCTCTAACAATGACCTTTTTTAATATGAATACATTTAAAAGGTGCTATTTTTAAGCTAAAATTTAAAGGTGCAGGATACTACCTCAAAATAGTCCCCGATACATCTTTTAGTATTTAAAAGGTTAGTAACGTGTATATAATAGAGGCCTAAACAATGACAGTTTTCAAATGAGGATTATTGGTTTGAGTGTGCTAAATGTTGGTGCCCCTTGTTTGAGATATAATAATAGTTGTGTTTGGCATGTTTTTCCCATAATAACTAATACCAAAAGTTAATTCTATGAGAATATTGGACAGTAACAAGTAACTTTTCTGTATCTTTACGCCGCTGATGATGTGTATTTTGTGTTTTGTAGGCGTGTTCTTTGTGCCGTACTTGCTGTTCCTGTTCCTCTGTGGCGTTCCCCTCTTCCTCCTTGAGACGTCGCTGGGGCAATTCACCAGCCTGGGCGGGGTCAGTGCCTGGAGGTCCATCTGCCCCCTGTTTGGAGGTATAATTATTAATGTCTGTGTAAACATACTCCATTCATGAAAGCATTTGCATTTAGTCAAATATAAAGAAAATCAGATATGAATTGATACTAAAACAAAACTAGAGACTCATTTGATCACACAAAAAAAACAAAATGTGATCTTTCTTGAACAGTGGAGCTTGATCAGAGCTGGTATAACGGCTGGTGCACACTCACTCCTGTGGTTTTCTGGTCATTAGATGTGCAAAATCTTGTGACTCTGCATAAAGAAAGTACTATTATTTTCTGTTTAAAAATATCCCCTGAGCCTAGAGGGGATTTGAGCTCTAACACCAGGTCCGCAGTTTGAGAGTGACTTTCGGATCGAAGTTGAAACGGGTTTTTTGAAGACGGACGACGACAGCTGATCATTTTGTCTGTGATTGTGCTTTATTGAACTTCTTTGTGGTTTCCTGAACAATATACTCTCTAAAATCATTCCTCTCACACGCAAACCAAGCCTTGATCCAACATGAGGGATGCACCAAGACCTAAACCAGATCAATAAGAGAACTTAATTTCCATTACTTGACGATACTGATGCCAGGCATTATTTTCACAGGGGTTCTAAAAATACTCGTGGATTTAATACAGTAGTATATCATATACATTTGATTCATGGGTTTCAGAATGATAAAGAATTCACAATTTAAAACACAATCATATATATTTTAAAAGGCAAAAAGGATTAATGTGCCGAACAGTGACTGTGCCTCTTTACTCTGAGTAAAGCGCTGCTGCAGCTGAGAGACAAATGCTGAACCTCAGATTGAGACGCACTAAAGTGGTATCGGCTCGTGATATAAAAAGTACAAGCTCCGGTATGAAGCTGGCGCCCCTAACCAACAAACAAAGAAGACTTGGAGTGTTTAATATTAATGGATGACACACAAGTGGTAAAATAAAAGACCTAATATAAGTAGGACTTTGCTCTCTCATGAAGGGCACAGGCCGATCCTACTGAGCTAAACTCCCACACCTGAAATAGATGCTGGTTGAATGAAATAAGTGAATCGACCAATTCATTACACAAATGTGCGTTTTATGTTGTCAAATGACTGTATTTCTAACTAATGTCTAATCATTATTAACGTGAACAGAGCCTTAGCTACAAAGACTCTAAAAGCTTCCGGCTTTTCGAAAGTGCAGATGCTTTCCTGCTCCAGCTCCTGCTCCAGCTCCAGCTCCAGCTCCAGCCTGCTGCAGAAACTTCTTGATGTTATTCAAAGTGCTTGATAAAATGGAAATCACGACATTCATAAGTGAAACAGTTTAGCTGAACGTGGCTCTTTGGACATGGCTATCCAAACTACATAGAGAACTACTACATAGAGAACTACTACATAGAGAACTACTATTGATTCTGGAAACAAGAGGATAAACGGCCCACACCTATGCAGAGGTGCAATGAGATTCAAGGCCCGTGGGCCACGTCCAGTCCCCAAAGGGATTATCTTTGGCCTGCACGACAAAATCAATTTACAATTAGAGTTGGCCCGCCGGCATGTCTTCAACATGAGCCTGAAGCTGAGGGTGGTACCACAGGTCTGGAAGACCTCCTGTCTGGTACCTGTGCCTAAGACACCGCGCCCCAAAGACCTCAACAGCTTCAGGCCAGTGGCTCTCACGTCCCACCTGATGAAGACACTGGAGCGGCTAGTCCTGGACCACCTCCGCTCCACCGTGAGCTCAGCCATGGACCCGCTGCAGTTTGCATATCGGTCTGGCATCGGAGTGGAGGACGCCATCATCTCCCTGCTGCACCGCTCTCTCTCTCACCTGGAAAAGCCTGGCAGCTCTGTGAGGATTCTGTTCTTCGATCTTTCCAGCGCCTTCAACACCATCAGCTCCTGAGGGACAAGCTGGAGACGGCTGGTGTGGAGTATGACCTGGCAGAGTGGATCCTGGACTACCTCACAGACCGACCCCAGTTTGTGAGAGCCCGGAACTGTGTGTCTGACCCTCCCTCTACACTGCAGACTTCAGACATGACACGGACATATGTGTCCTGCAGAAGTTCTCTGATGACTCTGCCATCATCGGACTCATCACGGACGACGATGATGCGGAGTACAGGGGACTGGAGCAGGACTTTGTGGACTGATGTCAGCGGAACCACCTCCTCATCAACGCGGGGAAGACCAAGGAGAAGGTGGTGGACTTCTGCAGACGCCACCCCACTGCCCCCTCACCAGTGAACATCCAGGGACGGGACATTGAGAGTGACTCATACAAGTACCTGGGTGTTCATCTGAACCACAAACTGGACTGGACTCATAACACAGACGCACTGTACAGGAAGAGCCAGAGTCGGCTCTACCTCCTGAGGAGACTCAGGTCTTTTGGAGTGACAGGGCCACTCCTGAAGACCTTCTACGACTCTGTGGTGGCATCAGCTCCTGTACGGTGTGGCCTGCTGGAGCAGCAGCATCACAGAGAGGGAGAGGAAGAGGCTGGACAAAGTCATCAAGAAGTCCAGCTCCGTCCTGGGCTGTGCTCTGGACTCGGTGCAGGAGGTGGGGGACAGAAGGGTCCTGGCTAGATTCACATCTATGCTGGACCATGAGTGTCGCCCCCTGCAGGACACTCTGTCCGCTCTGGAGAGCAGCTTCAGTGAGAGACTGATCCACCCTCGCTGTGGGAGGGAGAGGTTTCGCAGGTCTTTCCTTCCTGCTGCTGTCAGACTTTATAACAAACACTGTTAGTCCTGAACTCGTGCAATACTGACCTAACCATGTGCAATTCTGTCATATATGCAATTACTGTCGTGATCACATGTAATGGTATTTATGTATTTATTTATTTGTCCATGGGAGTTTTTATTTATTTATAGGAGATCTTCTACTGAAAGTGTTTTTCAGACTTCCTATAAGTGATCTATTCCTCTGTATCTGCCTCTGTATCTTCCTGCGTTGCACCAATGAAATTTCCCCATGTGGGACAATAAAGGAATATCTTATCTTATCATATATTGCATGTAACACCATAATACTACAAATCCCACAATGCACTGTGCATGCTTTGGTACGGCCCGCGAACAGAGTGGCCCCACCCACAGCAGAGTGGCCCCACCCACAGCAGAGTGGCCCCACCCACAGCAGAGTGGCCCCACCCACAGCAGAGTGGCCCCACCCACAGCAGAGTGGCCCCACCCACAGCAGAGTGGCCCCACCCACAGCAGAGTGGCCCCACCCACAGCAGAGAGGCCCCACCCACAGCAGAGCGGCCCCACCCACAGCAGAAGGCACACTCTGGATCTTCTAATTACAAAGAGGTTTAATATTTCAAACCTCAATGTGGCCGATGTCGCTTTGTCTGATGATTTTCCTAAACAGATATTGGCCTCCTTGATGGAAAATCTTCAGGAATCACTGATAGACCTGGTTTAGCCTTGGGTTTGTCCAGTTCAGTCGTTTAGCACAATAGGGTGCACTCACAGAGCCCCGAAAGCTGGGTACATTCGTCCAGGCACAGAGAAGGAAGGAGGCCACAAAATGGAATAAACTCTACTCCAAACCACACCACTCGTCTGCACTGATCTTGAATAAGGAGAAGTTTGAAGTCTCATCTCCTGCTTTACCCTGTCTGCTCCATGCTAATGGAGGAGCACACATCAGGTGGTTCAGTTTAGCCCTGGGTTTGTTCTCCATAGTCCAGATTTAGTCCTGGTTAGTTCAGTCTTTTGGTCAGAGTGTCTCAAACTACAAAAAAACGTAGTCTTAATCACCATTCATTGAATACAAGACTCCATTATTCCCCAAGTGAACTGTTCAACATGTTATATAGGCTTAACTGTTTCAAATGTGAGCCGTAAATTAAAATGGTGATTTGTCCTTGATTAAAGGAGGGGTAGAATCCCCCCGCCCACTGCTCTGTATTTACTTGATCTACATGAAGCTTTTGAAACTTTTTGTATTCATGGTATTGAAGCTTTATGTAGTGTCTCCCTGTTCTATTATGAGGCCTGCATGTAAAAAACAATGTGCTGATCAAAACACAAGTAAGTCTCTTCTTAACTTCAAACCTGGATGGAAAGACTTTAGTCATGTTGTTTGTGGTTTAGTCATGTTGTTTGTGGTTGAGTCTGCATAAAAATGAACTGCACTGGAGAGGTGTGTGTGTGTGTGTGTGTGTGTGTGTGTGTGTGTGTGTGTGTGTGTGTGTGTGTGTGTGTGTGTGTGTGTGTGTGTGTGTGTGTGTGTGTGTGTGTGTGTGTGTGTGTGTGTGTGTGTGTGTGTGTGTGTGTGTGTGTGTGTGTGTGTGTGTGTGTGTGTGTGTGTGTGTGTGTGTGTGTGTGTGTGTGTGTGTGTGTGTGTGTGTGTGTGTGTGTGTGTGTGTGTGTGTGTGTGTGTGTGTGTGTGTGTGTGTGTGTGTGTGTGTGTGTGTGTGTGTGTGTGTGTGTGTGTGTGTGTGTGTGTGTGTGTGTGTGTGTGTGTGTGTGTGTGTGTGTGTGTGTGTGTGTGTGTGTGTGTGAGAGACACACAGACCAAGGGGAAAAAAAAAAAAATCTATCCCGCTCGGACATAAAAGCCAGTAAAAAATGTGTGTTTATGTACATTATCATTAAAAACAAATTGCAGTATGAAAACCATCAGTTGTATAACTTATTTTCAACCGTCTACAGCTTAAATCTTTTCTTAGTATTGAAAAATAAGAAGACTTGCACTATTGCAAAGAAAAGGGATTCACTACAAAGTTTAGTCCTGAAAGTAGTTTCTCTGGCTCCTGCAGGTCTGGGCTATGCTTCTCAGGTGATGATCCTCCATGGCTGTGTGTATTACATCATCATCTTGGCCTGGGCCCTGTTCTATCTGGGCCACAGCTTTCAGAGCGACCTGCCCTGGGCCCATTGCAACAACTCCTGGAACACTGGTCAGTCCCACACTCAGAATGTTCACTCCCGCATGCCATGAACTAAATATAAAAGTGTTTCAGATTCCTGTTTAACAATGCCACTTCAAACATGGTTTACTGTTCAAAAGACACTGTCATATTTCGTTATATTAATTGCTGTGGTAATACTGCAATTTTTTGCTCTGAAACTAGTGGTTAAGGAAAAAATTGATTGAAATCCTTGAAGAATAACAAATAATTTTGATGCTAAAAATATAAAGAAAATTACAAAACGTTTTGAGGAATATGTGTTTTTGTTGTTGCAGCGTCCTGTTTCCTCTTTGACCAGGCGAACCGCACGGCCAATGGGACAAACATGCCGGAGAACGCAACTTCACCCGTCATGGAGTTCTGGGAGTAAGCTTCAGTATTTAACCTACAACCTGTTCTGTTACCCAACATTATTGTTACATTTAACAGATTAGCATGAGTCTGTACCCTGGATGTGAAAGTTTAATGTAGCAGATCAGGTGCTTTCTGGACCCTTTTTGCAATATTTAGTTATGGAAACCTTTACCTTGAATTCTGGAGTTGAAGGGAGGATTTTAGGGATGCTGACATGAAAGAATAGATAGAAAGAATGGTTTTGTGTTGCAAAACAGATTTAAGTATTCTTTTTTAAAATAACTAAAAAAAAGAAAAATAGCACGCGTTTTCCTCAAAACAAAATAAAATGTCAAATTCCATTGTATCGTCTTAGGTTCTTATTAATGTCAGTTATAGTCACTAAATGTTTAGTGTGTTGTAACCAGTCGTGCTACAATCGACCAGTTTGTTCGACTCTTGGAAAATGGATTGGAAAGATGATCCTTTCTTCTCTGCTTTTGGTTTAAATCTGTACCAAATAATTGTGACAAACTGCATTTGACACTTTCTAACAATCGAATCATAATAATATGCATTGCACTTTTAAGATACATTGATGTTTTAGTAAAACAAACCCATATCTAATCATTTAGGCCTCTAACAGACTTTTAATTGTAAAATGGGTCGCGGACATTGGCACAGAAGCTAATACTGGTTAGTGTGCTAAGCTAACACAATACACTGTGTATGGAACTCACCAATGCAGGGCAACATGTGCTAACATGTGCTAACTAGCGCATGTGCTAACATGTGCTAACATGGCTACATGTGTCCCAGGCCTCCGTTTGCTGTCTGCATCAGCAATGTCACTATCTAAAGAATTTAAAAAAATGTGATGTCACCAAAATGAAATGTTATGTTATGTTATGATGGTTCGTGTAGTTCTTAACATTGGTTTGTGATTACCAATTTCTGAAAATCAAAAGAAGAATGACGATACTAGAGGTGCTCCAATCAACTGACCGCTGATCATGGCAAAAAGCATCTGCAAAATGGGCTGATCTGATGCACCGATCACACTTCACATTGTCATCACATTTACATTGAGGTAGATGATCTGTTCTAAGTTATTGCAGTTTCGTTGTACAAGCTCCTTATGAAACCCTCTTGGTTAAAACGCTCTGATTTGGTCCTTTTAAGTGGGCGATGTATGTCTGCCCCCGCTCGCACCTCGCCCGCTCCTGGTGCGGACAACAACAACCACGTGACTCTGTGAACACACATGGGACCACGAGCTCCCCGCTGGTCTAAGGTTAAAAGAATGGTAGAGGTTCAGAGCCACATGTGTCGTCCATCAGTCACATGAAGGTTTCCCATTGCATCCACAGATCGCACGGACGTCACTCATTTACACGCTGCTGATTTACTCATTAAAAGTGATAAACTCACTCATACCTTGAAAATTTGCTTTTTAGAGCTGTGCAGTTACCAAATGGCTGCTTATGTTTGGAAGTGACACATAAGTCGTCTCTTCTGCACTTATTCCTTCCTCAAACTGTCAGAACTGCTCAGAGGTGGAAAGCCGGCTCCTACATAAGTGTTCATCCAAACCATACGGTTAATTGATGACTAGAACCACGTTAGTGCCTAAAATGGCCAAAGAAACACAGTTGATCCGATAAATAAATGTATGTTGTATATTTAATATAAACAAATATTTAATATTGTGTTATTGTTTGAAGAAAAATCGGTGTTGGCTGATGAAATTTCAGATGATCGTGATCGGCCTCAAATCTCCTGATCGACGCAGCTCTAGCAGAAACCACCACGTTAGCCCAAGGGCACGACCTTGACCTTATTGGCTAATGCAACATCAGACTAAACTGCTATTGGTTGCTCAGTGTGTCAAACAAAAATACATTAATTACATAATTTTTAAAGCTTAACATTATTCATCATATTTCAACTTATTTAAAACATATTTATCAATATTATTTCCCTGTGTGATTTTGACCATGTGGGTTACAATAATGTGTTATGTAGTCTCTAACACTGGGTTACATTATTGTGTTCTGTAGTCTCTAACAGTGAGTTACATTAATGTGTTCTGTAGTCTCTAACACTGGGTTACTTTAATGTGTTATGTAGTCTCTAACACTGGGTTACTTTAATGTGTTATGTAGTCTCTAACACTGGGTTACATTAATGTGTTCTGTAGTCTCTAACACTGGGTTACATTAATGTGTTCTGTAGTCTCTAACACTGGGTTACATTAATGTGTTATGTAGTCTCTAACACTGGGTTACATTAATGTGTTCTGTAGTCTCTAACACTGGGTTACATTAATGATTTCTGTAGTCTCTAGCACTGGGTTACATTAATGTGTTATGTAGTCTCTAACACTGGGTTACATTAATGATTTCTGTAGTCTCTAACACTGGGTTACATTAATGTGTTATGTAGTCTCTAACACTGGGTTACATTAATGTGTTATGTAGTCTCTAACACTGGGTTACATTAATGTGTTATGTAGTCTCTAACACTGGGTTACATTAATGTGTTCTGTAGTCTCTAACACTGGGTTACATTAATGTGTTATGTAGTCTCTAGCACTGGGTTACATTAATGTGTTATGTAGTCTCTAACACTGGGTTACATTAATGTGTTCTGTAGTCTCTAACACTGGGTTACATTAATGTGTTATGTAGTCTCTAACACTGGGTTACATTAATGTGTTCTGTAGTCTCTAACACTGGGTTACATTAATGATTTCTGTAGTCTCTAGCACTGGGTTACATTAATGTGTTATGTAGTCTCTAACACTGGGTTACATTAATGTGTTCTGTAGTCTTTAACACTGGGTTACATTAATGTGTTCTGTAGTCTCTAACACTGGGTTACATTAATGTGTTCTGTAGTCTTTAACACTGGGTTACATTAATGTGTTCTGTAGTCTCTAACAGTGAGTTACATTAATGTGTTATGTAGTCTCTAACACTGGGTTACATTAATGTGTTATGTAGTCTCTAACAGTGGGTTACATTAATGTGTTCTGTAGTCTCTAACAGTGAGTTACATTAATGTGTTCTGTAGTCTCTAACAGTGAGTTACATTAATGTGTTCTGTAGTCTCTAACACTGGGTTACATTAATGTGTTCTGTAGTCTCTAACACTGGGTTACATTAATGATTTCTGTAGTCTCTAGCACTGGGTTACATTAATGTGTTATGTAGTCTCTAACACTGGGTTACATTAATGTGTTCTGTAGTCTCTAACACTGGGTTACATTAATGTGTTCTGTAGTCTTTAACACTGGGTTACATTAATGTGTTCTGTAGTCTCTAACACTGGGTTACATTAATGATTTCTGTAGTCTCTAGCACTGGGTTACATTAATGTGTTATGTAGTCTCTAACACTGGGTTACATTAATGTGTTCTGTAGTCTCTAACACTGGGTTACATTAATGTGTTCTGTAGTCTTTAACACTGGGTTACATTAATGTGTTCTGTAGTCTCTAACAGTGAGTTACATTAATGTGTTATGTAGTCTCTAACACTGGGTTACATTAATGTGTTATGTAGTCTCTAACAGTGGGTTACATTAATGTGTTCTGTAGTCTCTAACAGTGAGTTACATTAATGTGTTCTGTAGTCTCTAACACTGGGTTACATTAATGTGTTCTGTAGTCTCTAACACTGGGTTACATTAATGTGTTATGTAGTCTCTAACAGTGGGTTACATTAATGTGTTATGTAGTCTCTAACACTGGGTTACATTAATGTTTTATGTAGTCTCTAACAGTGAGTTACATTAACACTGGTTCAATGCTTTCAGGCGGGAGGTTCTGCATCTGTCTGATAACCTGGAGAGCCTGGGCCCCATCAGCTGGAAACTGGCCCTGTGTCTGGTGGTGGTGTGGGTCGTGTGCTACTTCTGTGTCTGGAAAGGAGTCAAGTCCACGGGGAAGGTGAGGCATGCTAACGCAGCACTGCTAATGAATAAACCACTGGACATTCACCTCACTGTTGTTTGGGGGTTGCTGTTTTGCACTCAGCAACTATGTCGATGCTCTTGTCCTTGGCATTGTGTTATCTGTTATTACTATGGATCTCAACAGCCCCGCCCCCTTTGACGCTCACTGAGGTCCCAGAAGTCAAGGTCCCATTCATTTTCACTACAGACTTCTGGAGATTTTTTTGACAATCTTTTGACAATTGAGTATATTGTTTACAGTTAAAAATGCTACAAAAAGATCAGAGTAAAAATAAAAAATGAAAAAGTTTTGTTGTAAACTTTTAAATAAGGATGTACAATGTACTTTAGTTACTCGTTTTACATTTTACATTTCACATCTGTCTGATAATTAAACCTCAACTAAATACATTTGAAAACATGTTTGAGCACATTCCTGTTGGATTGACATAACACCGTCTGACTATTCTTTTTGAGATACTAAAATAATTAGGGGTTTAAATGGGGCAGGCTGTGCGAGGACTGGGAGCAAGAGGAGGTGCAGAGGAGGTGCAGAGGAGGTGCAGAGGAGGTGCAGAGGGGGTGCAGAGGGGGTGCAGAGGAGGAGCGGAGGAGGTGCGCTGTGCCACGGGGAGGAGTGACTTGATCGAGGCTGGAAAGCGGGTGGCCCTTGTGTTGCAGTGGACGTAGATTGGGTGGAGTTAGGTCTTCCAGGCTGAATTTGCGCAGGCTTCATAACTCTAAACCCGGACTAGACTGAGGCTGAACCAGGACTTGAGCAGGGGCCAGTATGAACACAGTCTCTTTTGCATGTGTTATAGGTGGTTTACCTGACGGCCACCTTCCCGTATCTGATGCTGTTTGTGCTGCTGATTCGAGGAGCCACTCTCCCTGGAGCCACACAGGGAATCATCTACTACCTCAACCCCAACATCACCAGACTGGCAGACCCACAGGTAAACACACAGAGGACAGGGTCAGAGAGAGCAGAAGATGCAGAGGACAGGGTCAGAGAGAGCAGAAGATGCAGAGGACAGGGTCAGAGAGAGCAGAAGATGCAGAGGACAGGGTCAGAGCGAGCAGAAGATGCAGAGGACAGGGTCAGAGCGAGCAGAAGATGCAGAGGACAGGGTCAGAGAGAGCAGAAGATGCAGAGGACAGGGTCAGAGCGAGCAGAAGATGCAGAGGACAGGGTCAGAGAGAGCAGAAGATGCAGAGGACAGGGTCAGAGCGAGCAGAAGATGCAGAGGACAGGGTCAGAGCGAGCAGAAGATGCAGAGGACAGGGTCAGAGAGAGCAGAAGATGCAGAGGACAGGGTCAGAGAGAGCAGAAGATGCAGAGGACAGGGTCAGAGAGCAGAAGATGCAGAGGACAGGGTCAGAGAGAGCAGAAGATGCAGAGGACAGGGTCAGAGCGAGCAGAAGATGCAGAGGACAGGGTCAGAGAGAGCAGAAGATGCAGAGTGTCTTGTTGCTAGGCAGAACCTGACCCGGTGCTGACATGTCATTGGTTGTAGGTGTGGATGGACGCTGGCACTCAGATCTTCTTCTCTTATGGCATCTGTCTGGGCAGCCTCACTGCACTCGGCAGCTACAACAAGTACAACAACGACTGCTACAAGTGAGAGTCTGAAACACACACATGCGTCTCCTAATGTGCCTGATGCCCTTCCATCACCACAGTATTGAATAGGCGTTAAATGAGTTTGACGTCCTTTAGATCATGGACCCAACACCTAAACAAACCCCTTGAGGTTTAAGTGACACAATATGATACTTTTTAAAGGACAAATATGATTGTTATTAGCCTTTAAACGTGCCCTTGAGTACTTTAAGTTTGCCATATCATGTTTTAAAATGAAAAATATGTTTTTTTTGCACATGAGAATGTCCTGTTAACGTCCACATGTTGGTTTATCTTTAGTCTCACATGTGTAACATCAATATATAGAGTGCACAGAGCTTATGCTGCAGCACGAGGAATGGCAGGAATGGACCGAGAAAACAAACGGATGACCACGCCTTAAAACCAGCAGTGACTGTTAGAGAGAAAGAGAGAGATGAACACTTACACACACACACACACACACACACACACATACACACACATACACACACACACACACATACACACACACATACTTACACACACACATACTTACACACACACACATACTTACACACATACTTACACACACACACACATATACACACACACACTTACACACATATATACACACACACACACTTACACACACTTACACACATATACGCACGCACACACACACACACATATGCACGCGCACACACACACACACACCACACACACGCTCCAGTTCCAGTCCAACTGCAGTTCACTACTGTCATTACTACTTATAGTCTCTGTTTGAATGTTTATTTGTTGTGTTTTTGCAGAGACTCGTTCAAGCTGTGCCTTCTGAACAGCAGCACTAGTTTTCTGGCTGGATTTGCCATCTTTTCTGTCTTGGGCTTCATGGCTGAAGAACAAGGCGTCCACATCTCGGCTGTGGCCCAGTCAGGTACAAGAAACACACAAACACAAGGAAGTATATTGTACTCGCATGACTGTGATGGAGGGAGGAGAACCCACATTTAATATTATGGTCAACATTTAAATAAAGGTGATATTTACAAGTTTAGTATAACTTAAGGCGTAATGGACAATTTTTGGCTGGTTTGAGAACTCAAGCTGAAGCACTTCCTCGTGCGGACGCAGAGAACAGCCTCGTTCTACACGTGCGTTTGTTTATTAGAGCAACGGATCGCATCGCATCTCTCGTCTCCCGTAGATTTCCGTCTCTTCTGAGCTCGAACTTTCTTTCTCCGTCTTCATTTTGTCCCGTACACTGAGGGAACTATATCATGATAGATCCATGTGCTTGGACACAAGGAAACATGCTGCTCTCATGGGGACCAGCCAACGAGGTGAACAGTAGGTGCGTTCTATGATTGATACGTGGCAGGACTAATCGGCCGTCCACACCACGAGGAAATGAGACTCAGATTTGTGCCAAAAAATCGTCCATTCAACCTTTTTAAGTGTAACAAACGTGTAATTAGCATGTAGAGAACGCCGGTGAGCAGTCTGTGGCGTACACTCACTCCTTCTCTGATATGTGTATGAATAAGATTGTGTATTTGAGTGTGAAGCAGGACAACGGGTCCACGGCTACAGTCTGGCGTGTTCATGAACATGCACCTGACCTGACCAAATAAACCAATGACAGTGTGTCCTGTGTGTGCAGGTCCAGGCCTTGCGTTCATTGCGTATCCTCGTGCAGTTGCCATGATGCCTCTGCCTCAGCTCTGGTCCGTCTGCTTCTTCCTCATGATCATCATGTTGGGCCTGGACACTCAGGTGAGGGGCAGTTTGACCATTACAATACTTTATACATATACAACATCCACCAATGATGAACCGGATCATTTCAAGTGATCCATTTATTATTTATTATACAAAAGACATATCAATACGGAGGAAATGGAGGAAAATCAGAGTTCAAACATATTTTCATTTCATGTGATCATATGCACAGCTAAACAGAGCTGTCTGAGGCGAGCTTTGAACATTGTCAGAGTTGAGTCCTGTCTCACATCTTCAGGAAGAATGTTCCTCATGTTTAGTCCTGACTCTGGCACCAGCAGGAGGCCGGTCCATGTTTAGTCCTGACTCTGGGCACCAGCAGGAGGCCGGTCCATGTTTAGTCCTGACTGGGCACCAGCAGGAGGCCGGTCCATGTTTAGTCCTGACTCTGGCACCAGCAGGAGGCCGGTCCATGTTTAGTCCTGACTCTGGCACCAGCAGGAGGCCGGTCCATGTTTAGTCCTGACTCTGGCACCAGCAGGAGGCCGGTCCATGTTTAGTCCTGACTCTGGCACCAGCAGGAGGCCGGTCCATGTTTAGTCCTGACTCTGGCACCAGCAGGAGGCCGGTCCATGTTTAGTCCTGACTCTGGCACCAGCAGGAGGCCGGTCCATGTTTAGTCCTGACTCTGGCACCAGCAGGAGGCCGGTCCATGTTTAGTCCTGACTCTGGCACCAGCAGGAGGCCGGTCCATGTTTAGTCCTGACTCTGGCACCAGCAGGAGGCCGGTCCATGTTTAGTCCTGACCCTGGCACCAGCAGGAGGCCGGTCCATGTTTAGTCCTGACTCTGGGCACCAGCAGGAGGCCGGTCCATGTTTAGTCCTGACTCTGGCACCAGCAGGAGGCCGGTCCATGTTTAGTCCTGACTCTGGCACCAGCAGGAGGCCGGTCCATGTTTAGTCCTGACTCTGGCACCAGCAGGAGGCCGGTCCATGTTTAGTCCTGACTCTGGCCACCAGCAGGAGGCCGGTCCATGTTTAGTCCTGACTCTGGCCACCAGCAGGAGGCCGGTCCATGTTTAGTCCTGACTCTGGCACCAGCAGGAGGCCGGTCCATGTTTAGTCCTGACTCTGGGCACCAGCAGGAGGCCGGTCCATGTTTAGTCCTGACTGGGCACCAGCAGGAGGCCGGTCCATGTTTAGTCCTGACTCTGGGCACCAGCAGGAGGCCGGTCCATGTTTAGTCCTGACTGGGCACCAGCAGGAGGCCGGTCCATGTTTAGTCCTGACTCTGGCACCAGCAGGAGGCCGGTCCATGTTTAGTCCTGACTCTGGCACCAGCAGGAGGCCGGTCCATGTTTAGTCCTGACTCTGGCACCAGCAGGAGGCCGGTCCATGTTTAGTCCTGACTCTGGCACCAGCAGGAGGCCGGTCCATGTTTAGTCCTGACTCTGGCACCAGCAGGAGGCCGGTCCATGTTTAGTCCTGACTCTGGCACCAGCAGGAGGCCGGTCCATGTTTAGTCCTGACTCTGGGCACCAGCAGGAGGCCGGTCCATGTTTAGTCCTGACTCTGGCACCAGCAGGAGGCCGGTCCATGTTTAGTCCTGACTCTGGCACCAGCAGGAGGCCGGTCCATGTTTAGTCCTGACTCTGGCACCAGTAGGAGGCCGGTCCATGTTTAGTCCTGACTCTGGCCACCAGCAGGAGGCCGGTCCATGTTTAGTCCTGACTCTGGCACCAGCAGGAGGCCGGTCCATGTTTAGTCCTGACTCTGGCACCAGCAGGAGGCCGGTCCATGTTTAGTCCTGACTCTGGCACCAGCAGGAGGCCGGTCCATGTTTAGTCCTGACTCTGGGCACCAGCAGGAGGCCGGTCCATGTTTAGTCCTGACTCTGGGCACCAGCAGGAGGCCGGTCCATGTTTAGTCCTGACTCTGGGCACCAGCAGGAGGCCGGTCCATGTTTAGTCCTGACTCTGGCACCAGCAGGAGGCCGGTCCATGTTTAGTCCTGACTCTGGCACCAGCAGGAGGCCGGTCCATGTTTAGTCCTGACTCTGGCACCAGCAGGAGGCCGGTCCATGTTTGGTCCTGACTCTGGGCACCAGCAGGAGGCCGGTCCATGTTTGGTCCTGACTCTGGCACCAGCAGGAGGCCGGTCCATGTTTAGTCCTGACTCTGGCACCAGCAGGAGGCCGGTCCATGTTTAGTCCTGACTCTGGGCACCAGCAGGAGGCCGGTCCATGTTTAGTCCTGACTCTGGCACCAGCAGGAGGCCGGTCCATGTTTAGTCCTGACTCTGGGCACCAGCAGGAGGCCGGTCCATGTTTAGTCCTGACTCTGGGCACCAGCAGGAGGCCGGTCCATGTTTAGTCCTGACTCTGGGCACCAGCAGGAGGCCGGTCCATGTTTAGTCCTGACTCTGGCACCAGCAGGAGGCCGGTCCATGTTTAGTCCTGACTCTGGCACCAGCAGGAGGCCGGTCCATGTTTAGTCCTGACTCTGGCACCAGCAGGAGGCCGGTCCATGTTTAGTCCTGACTCTGGCACCAGCAGGAGGCCGGTCCATGTTTAGTCCTGACTCTGGCACCAGCAGGAGGCCGGTCCATGTTTAGTCCTGACTCTGGCACCAGCAGGAGGCCGGTCCATGTTTAGTCCTGACTCTGGCACCAGCAGGAGGCCGGTCCATGTTTAGTCCTGACTCTGGCACCAGCAGGAGGCCGGTCCATGTTTAGTCCTGACCCTGGCACCAGCAGGAGGCCGGTCCATGTTTAGTCCTGACTCTGGGCACCAGCAGGAGGCCGGTCCATGTTTAGTCCTGACTCTGGCACCAGCAGGAGGCCGGTCCATGTTTAGTCCTGACTCTGGCACCAGCAGGAGGCCGGTCCATGTTTAGTCCTGACTCTGGCACCAGTAGGAGGCCGGTCCATGTTTAGTCCTGACTCTGGCCACCAGCAGGAGGCCGGTCCATGTTTAGTCCTGACTCTGGCACCAGCAGGAGGCCGGTCCATGTTTAGTCCTGACTCTGGGCACCAGCAGGAGGCCGGTCCATGTTTAGTCCTGACTCTGGCACCAGCAGGAGGCCGGTCCATGTTTAGTCCTGACTCTGGCACCAGCAGGAGGCCGGTCCATGTTTAGTCCTGACTCTGGCACCAGCAGGAGGCCGGTCCATGTTTAGTCCTGACTCTGGGCACCAGCAGGAGGCCGGTCCATGTTTAGTCCTGACTCTGGGCACCAGCAGGAGGCCGGTCCATGTTTAGTCCTGACTCTGGGCACCAGCAGGAGGCCGGTCCATGTTTAGTCCTGACTCTGGCACCAGCAGGAGGCCGGTCCATGTTTAGTCCTGACTCTGGCACCAGCAGGAGGCCGGTCCATGTTTAGTCCTGACTCTGGCACCAGCAGGAGGCCGGTCCATGTTTGGTCCTGACTCTGGGCACCAGCAGGAGGCCGGTCCATGTTTGGTCCTGACTCTGGCACCAGCAGGAGGCCGGTCCATGTTTAGTCCTGACTCTGGGCACCAGCAGGAGGCCGGTCCATGTTTAGTCCTGACTCTGGCACCAGCAGGAGGCCGGTCCATGTTTAGTCCTGACTCTGGCACCAGCAGGAGGCCGGTCCATGTTTAGTCCTGACTCTGGCCACCAGCAGGAGGCCGGTCCATGTTTAGTCCTGACTCTGGCCACCAGCAGGAGGCCGGTCCATGTTTAGTCCTGACTCTGGCACCAGCAGGAGGCCGGTCCATGTTTAGTCCTGACTCTGGGCACCAGCAGGAGGCCGGTCCATGTTTAGTCCTGACTGGGCACCAGCAGGAGGCCGGTCCATGTTTAGTCCTGACTCTGGGCACCAGCAGGAGGCCGGTCCATGTTTAGTCCTGACTGGGCACCAGCAGGAGGCCGGTCCATGTTTAGTCCTGACTCTGGCACCAGCAGGAGGCCGGTCCATGTTTAGTCCTGACCCTGGCACCAGCAGGAGGCCGGTCCATGTTTAGTCCTGACTCTGGGCACCAGCAGGAGGCCGGTCCATGTTTAGTCCTGACTCTGGCACCAGCAGGAGGCCGGTCCATGTTTAGTCCTGACTCTGGCACCAGCAGGAGGCCGGTCCATGTTTAGTCCTGACTCTGGCACCAGCAGGAGGCCGGTCCATGTTTAGTCCTGACTCTGGCCACCAGCAGGAGGCCGGTCCATGTTTAGTCCTGACTCTGGCCACCAGCAGGAGGCCGGTCCATGTTTAGTCCTGACTCTGGCACCAGCAGGAGGCCGGTCCATGTTTAGTCCTGACTCTGGGCACCAGCAGGAGGCCGGTCCATGTTTAGTCCTGACTGGGCACCAGCAGGAGGCCGGTCCATGTTTAGTCCTGACTCTGGGCACCAGCAGGAGGCCGGTCCATGTTTAGTCCTGACTCTGGCACCAGCAGGAGGCCGGTCCATGTTTAGTCCTGACTCTGGCACCAGCAGGAGGCCGGTCCATGTTTAGTCCTGACTCTGGCACCAGCAGGAGGCCGGTCCATGTTTAGTCCTGACTCTGGCACCAGCAGGAGGCCGGTCCATGTTTGGTCCTGACTCTGGGCACCAGCAGGAGGCCGGTCCATGTTTGGTCCTGACTCTGGCACCAGCAGGAGGCCGGTCCATGTTTAGTCCTGACTCTGGCACCAGCAGGAGGCCGGTCCATGTTTAGTCCTGACTCTGGGCACCAGCAGGAGGCCGGTCCATGTTTAGTCCTGACTCTGGCACCAGCAGGAGGCCGGTCCATGTTTAGTCCTGACTCTGGGCACCAGCAGGAGGCCGGTCCATGTTTAGTCCTGACTCTGGGCACCAGCAGGAGGCCGGTCCATGTTTAGTCCTGACTCTGGGCACCAGCAGGAGGCCGGTCCATGTTTAGTCCTGACTCTGGGCACCAGCAGGAGGCCGGTCCATGTTTAGTCCTGACTCTGGGCACCAGCAGGAGGCCGGTCCATGTTTAGTCCTGACTCTGGCACCAGCAGGAGGCCAGTCCATGTTTAGTCCTGACTCTGGCACCAGCAGGAGGCCGGTCCATGTTTAGTCCTGACTCTGGCACCAGCAGGAGGCCGGTCCCTGAGCACTAACATGTCTGAGATGTACTTTGGTGCTAGGCCATGGAGAGACTTGTACACCAGCAGAGCTGCTGTAAAGTCTCTTCTCTGAGCCACAGGGGCCAGTGCAGAGACCTGAGAACAGGACGTTATTGATTTGATAAAGCTGTTAAAGTACGTCTTAGTGAAGAGAAAAATCCAGGTCGGTAGGTCGGATTTTATTTTTTTATATTTTAAAATCTTCGCACAGGTTTTGCACAGTTTTCTTTTCTCCAAAGTGAGCGCTTCACATTGGAATGGCCTTATTGGTGCAGATATTGAATAAAATAGGGATCTAGTAATCACCGCTCTGTCCGCGTTTATCTGACCGGTCAGATTAACTCGCTGGATGCGGTAGACAGGGCGGGGCTTCGGCTTCTATTCACTCTGTGGCTCCGATGAGGAAATGAGCCAACACGGGATTGTTTGGTTTTGTAGTTTCCACAAATTTTTCCAATCATTGTGTTCACACGTGTTATCACAGGCAACACAACATCGCTCATAAAACAATTAAATGATTATATCCCACTAGTAAAGCGGGCCTATAACTTCACCACTGAAACACCGGGCGTGCCTGTCGTCATGGCAGCCAGTCTGCACGCTGACCAAAAAGCATCTCGCGCAAACATGAATGCGCCCGATGGTAAAACGAAACCTATCAAAAGTGCGGCGATTTTCACACTTTACGATCTCCACTGGTGATTTTTTTCCCGCAGCTTTTGGATTCGCTCTCACAATTTGACATTCACGAAACGTACGGCCAGTAAATGTGCGATAAAATGTTTAAGGTCGGGTTTCCTTTATCCAGGTCGCTCGGGTTACCGGAAACACACCATGTTGTCTTCTTGGCCTCACACATTTATGCAGTGTAGAGTCAGATAATGCACTCACGCTGGGTCATGAGCACAAGAGAGAGACGGAAAAGAAGTATGTAAGAAGTACCAAATGGGACAGTACAACCAAAAGCGGGACAGGTCACCCAGTGGTGCACCCGCCACGCACGCGCACGCGGGACAGGTCACCACTGGGTGACCTGTCCCGCTTTTGGTTGTACTGTCCCAATTGGGCTTCTGTCCGCATATTTACCTTTTAATGGATTTTCCAAAGATTACAATTCCAACGACGTGCTCTGTCTGCGTGTCATAAGGTCTTTTATCCATACAATAGACTGTATCATGGGTCATAGAAAAGACTGCAATGTGAACTAGGGATGTCTGACCCCTGATGCTGATGCTGACCTTCTCTCTCTCCTCCAGTTTGTGAGTCTGGAGGCTCTGATGACCTCGGTGACAGACCTGTACCCTCAGCTGATCCGTAGGGGGCACCGCAGAGAGCTGCTGCTGCTGGGAGTGTGTGTGGTCTGCATGGTCATCGGCCTCGTCATGGTCACTCCGGTGAGACACTCCCATCCACACACACATTAAAGGGGGGGCCATGCAACATGTGATTATAAAATATATAGTCTACAATAAAATATTTATTGTTTTTTTATTCATTAGCTATTTATCTGAGGTACTATTTTTGTAAAAACCTGAAAAGTCATTGGCAGTTGCCTTTTATGGATGATTTGCTAGAATATTCCTGGGCCAACATGAATCACAAGTGTTTTATCATTTAATGTATCACTGCAACCAGAGACTAGGAGTGCTATTAGGCCGCAGTTATTTTATTACTTGTTTTACGGATTTTTAAATGAAATATTTTGAACAGACGGGCGAAATATGAATATAAATATAATTTCAATTTCCATAGTTTTTTTTCTTCCGGGTTTTCCCAAAAAGCACCACGGGAGGAGGAGGGGGGGAGACGCGGTGCGCAGGTGAGTGTTACAGTAGATTTAGCGTGTTTTGCATTGGTAGAATTGACTCTTCTAAGTGTGCAGTCTTATTCACGGCAAAACGCGCTGGAGAAAATGTGCTAAACGGGCTTAAAAATGTGTATTTGCGATATAAAGGAGTTAGCGCTGCGCCTAGCAGACAAGGAAACGGGCGCGCGCGTCTTCACATGCTCTTATCTTTTGACTTAATACTGCTTTTTATATTTCATTTAATGCTATTTTGCCATGTCGGCCGTACTTTATAAAAAAATAATAGTAATTAATTTTATTTATATTGCAGAAATCAATCATCTAAGTGCGGCGGATCCGTAAACCAAGTAATAAAATAACTGCGGCCTTACCATTCATTATTCTTACTCTTACCATGTACAGTAAGGAAAATGAGTATTTGAACACCCAATTCTCCCACTTAGAAATGATTGAGGGAAGGAGGTTGTTACCCAAAACCTTGCAACACATGGCCCCATTCATTCTCTCCTTAACAGGGGTCATTATTTCAAACCTCTTTGTGAACGGGAGAATAGAAACAATAGTCTTGATTGGCAGAATTGTGCCAAGTCCTGGTTTAGTCCTGGTTTAGTCCTGCTTTAGTCCTGGTTGTTTTTTGCCCGTCGATCACTACTTTAGTTGGTTCTTGGACCAGGAAGACCATAAATCCCATATGTCAGCACAAAGACGGGGCATTGAACTTGTGATGTCCTGTAATGTAACGTGTGGTGGTTTCCCTGGCCGCAGGAAGGACTGTACGTGTTCCAGATCTATGACCACTTCTCCTGCAGTGGGGCCAGTCTTCTGCTCCTCTCCATCTTCCAGTCTGTGGCCATCGGCTGGGTCTATGGTGAGTCCACACGGGGTCACTGCATAAAGGGTGGGGGGCTCTGGGCGGGGCTGCATCAGAGCGGCTCCTGGACCACGTCAAAGGGGTGTTTGAGATCAACGGCAATTATAAAAGGAAAGTCGTTCTGCTCATTTCTGTGCCACTTCAGCACTCATTGACTTCACTTAGTAATTTAGATGTTTTAGATGTTTTAGATGTTATAAATGTTATAAAAGGCATGCTAAAAGGCATTTTGCAATAGAGTAGTCTAGTATAGTCATGTTAACAAATAATTGTGACCACCGGTAGTTGTAATAGTTTAAATTGGGAGTGCACTGATATATTGGCCCAGTATCTGTATATTACACAATTATTGGCCCAGTATCTGTATATTACACACACATATTGGCCCAGTATCTGTATATTACACCTATATTGGCCCAGTATCTGTATATTACACATATATATTGGCCCAGTATCTGTATATTACACATATATATTGGCCCAGTATCTGTATATTACACATATATATTGGCCCAGTATCTGTATATTACACCTATATTGGCCCAGTATCTGTATATTACACATGTATATTGGCCCAGTATCTGTATATTACACAATTATTGGCCCAGTATCTGTATATTACACACATATATTGGCCCAGTATCTGTATATTACACCTATATTGGCCCAGTATCTGTATATTACACATATATATTGGCCCAGTATCTGTATATTACACGCCAATATTCACGTCATGGAGTCATATCGGTGTCAGTCCTCGATGGTTACGCTCCAGTAATGAAAGAGTTAACTCCGCCGTCCTTCTGAAACGAGGAAGAAAACAAAAGCTCCTGGACGGGCTTTCTCCTGAGAGAGAATGAGATAAGATAAGATGTTCCTTTATTGTCCACACATGGGGAAATGTCATTGTTGCCAGGGTCAGGGTTGTGCCGTGTGTGTGACCAGACCTGTCTCAGGAGGAGGAGCCGGTCACTGCTGCTGTTACCGGAGCAACACGATGGTGACACACGGTTCACGATGACACTTTAGTCTGATAAATCATCTAAATAATACAGAAAATGCACAGAATGGAAAAGGCAGATTTGACTTCCCCCTAAAAAAGGAGGGTATTGTGTTCTCTAACTGGTTCTAAACATTTTAAAATAGATTTGATCCTTATTTTAGAAAAAAAAGGTTTATAGCTAGTAGAAATAAATATTAAAATACAAAATAAGAAAATAACTATCTGCCTAATATCGATTATCGGCCAAAGCTTTTCCCATAACATCGGTATGGGTCCATCTGGGTGCTCCACTGGTTTAAACCTACAGCTCCACACTACAGATCTGTGCAGTGTCAATGCCTTTGCCGTTGAGCTCAGTTTATGGTTCACGTGACTGAAGATAAACTGCAGGAAATACCAAGGCAATATCCGCTGTAGGTTATAATATAATCTAATTCAGCAGGTAATCGTCGCCATTACACCTAGAAACCCTCCAGAAGTCACTCGAGGCCATAACTGTTTCCCGTTGGAGCGTATAAATCCAGAGGAAGCTGGTTTATGGCGCTCAGCAGTGGGTTAGCGCTCACACTGCAGGTCTGTTAGCCGCCTTAGCCTTTTTACGACGTTTGGACTCGACACTTTGTTAAAACTGAACAAAACGAGCTGTGTGTAATGTGGTCCATACAGAAGGAGGTTTGGAGAGGCAGATGTGTGGATATTGGAGACAGGAACAATCATTTTGGCTCAATATAGATGTATATATTGTACATCTGTAGTGTGGGAATAATGGCCATGTATAATTATTATTCAACCACTAAACAACGTCACTACCGCTGAACAGTTTGGTTTCTGTAGGTGTTCGAGCACAAGAATGACCACAAACATGTTTTCCTTTATAATTGCCTTTGTTCCCAAACCCCCCTCTGACTTGAAGCGGGCCCCTGGAGTGGTTTAGGGGCCGCTCTGCTGTAGCAACAAGAGGACATGAGCCGCATGTATCCAGGTCAATGAACTGACGGGAATAACAACACGACTAGTCCACAGCATAACTAGTACCACTAGAAACTACAACAACTACTACAGCCACAACACCACTGCCGTCTACAAGTCTGTCACTAATGCTCAAGTCTGTTACTAATGCTCAAGTCTGTTACTAAAGCTCAAGTCTGTTACTAAAGCTCAAGTCTGTTACTAAAGCTCAAGTCTGTTACTAAAGCTCAAGTCTGTTACTAAAGCTCAAGTCTGTTACTAAAGCTCAAGTCTGTTACTAAAGCTCAAGTCTGTTACTAAAGCTCAAGTCTGTCACTAAAGCTCAAGTCTGTTACTAAAGCTCAAGTCTGTCACTGAAGCTCAAGTCTGTCACTGAAGCTCAAGTCTGTCACTGAAGCTCAAGTCTGTCACTAAAGCTCAAGTCTGTCACTAAAGCTCAAGTCTGTCACTAAAGCTCAAGTCTGTCACTAAAGCTCAAGTCTGTCACTAAAGCTCAAGTCTGTCACTGAAGCTCAAGTCTGTCACTAAAGCTCAAGTCTGTCACTAAAGCTCAAGTCTGTCACTAAAGCTCAAGTCTGTCACTAAAGCTCAAGTCTGTCACTAAAGCTCAAGTCTGTCACTAAAGCTCAAGTCTGTCACTAAAGCTCAAGTCTGTCACTAAAGCTCAAGTCTGTCACTAAAGCTCAAGTCTGTCACTAAAGCTCAAGTCTGTCACTAAAGCTCAAGTCTGTCACTAAAGTTCAAGTCTGTCACTAAAGCTCAGGACTGTCACTAAAGCTCAAGTCTGTCACTAAAGCTCAAGTCTGTCACTAAAGCTCAGGACTGTTTTCCACTTACTGCACAATATGTTGCAAAGTTTAACCCGACAAACTATGGCAGTAACGGCATAAAGTCTGCAATCTGTCAAAAATGTGCTGTTTTTAAATGACATTGTTGAAACAGACTGCACTTTGTTTTGTCCATGTTTAGTTTTTATTTTGACTAAAACATTAAGACATGTACAGACTTAATATAACTGAAATAATATCACAGAACTTTTAGTGTAATAATTTCCAGTGTCTTATAGGAATTACTAGCACTCCTAACATAGCATGGGCACTCTCACTACTACTGCTACTGCTACTGCTGCTGCTGCTGCTGCTGCTGCCGCCGCCGCTGCTGCTGCTACTGCTACTGGGAATTAATTATTCTACTTTTTCCGCCATAATGTTTCCCACATATTGATCTATTTCAGTTTTCAATTGTGTTTTTTATTTGACTGAAAACCTGGATGGCCTGTTTCCTGTTTGCACCACATAAAGACCTTGAACGACCCGCGCTGCCTCGTCCATGTCTGTCAACACCTTCAGATGTGTAGAACAGAGTGTATGTTACAGTTATTAGTCTGTGCTGAGTGGACCACTAAACCTGGACAAATACACATGTAAAGTAAAGTACAATAAGCTGTGTAAGTTGTGCGTGGAATGACCGCAATCGTCCGAAGCGGGTGCACGGCAGGGTCTGTGCTCTAAAACAGGACTTAAGTTTCAGTCATGAATGAGCAGAAAATAACCGTTTACTTTCTATATCTTAGATTCTAATGATGCGAAGCACGAGAGAATGAGAGAGAGAGGAGACAGGGACAACAAGAGGCTTTGTCCCGAGTGAGCGGACAGGACAGGCTCGCTCACCTGCCCATCACAATGCTCCTGCCCATCACAATGCTCCTGCCCATCACAATGCTCCTGCCCATCACAATGCTCCTGCCCATCACAATGCTCCTGCCCATCACAATACACCTGCGGTGCATCACAATGCACCTGCCCATCACAATGCACCTGCCCATCACAATGCACCTGCCCATCACAATGCTCCTGCCCAATGCACCTGCCCATCACAATGCTCCTGCCCAATGCTCCTGCCCAATGCTCCTGCCCAATGCTCCTGCCCAATGCTCCTGCCCAGTTGTTCTCAAACTTGTTCAGCTGCAGCTCCCTAACATCAAAATAAGACGACCCCCGAAGTGATAATGTCTAATTGTTTGTATTTTATTTTGAAGGCATAGACCTAATAAATGTATATGACATGTTGATACATTTACCACTGCATCATCTGGGGACCCCTGAAATCATTTTGTGATTTTTATATATATATATATATATATATATATATATATATATATATATATATATATATATATATATATATATATATATATATATATATATATATATATATTTTAAATTGGGCCCATCACATTAAATAAAATAATCCATTTTAATTGATTTATTCTAACCTGATTCTCGCTTCATTTCAGGAGCCCAGCGTTTCCGTGACAACATTAAAGACATGATAGGCTACAGGCCCATGAGGATATTCGACTTGTGCTGGAAGTTCTTCACTCCGGCCGTGTGCACCGTGAGTCAAACCTCTTCCATCATCACCTGTCGAGGCCTCCAAACTCACAAATATACGATCGTGCTCTGGTCATGTATGAACAATAATGAAAACACATGTAGAAAATCAAAAAGAGCATTAAAGAAAAAACTATTTAGATCTACTGGAGTATAAAAGTAAAAATAGGCTTACTATGTACACACATGTACAGATGTAGTGCAGAAAGTGAACAGTGCAGTGAGCGATTGATTAAATTATAGTTAAAGTGACGGTCTACATATAGAGTATAATTAATTACCTTTTGTAATACATAACACAAACCCAAAAGTACTACTGCCTGGAATGCATTGAGGAGTATTAGTACTAGAACTAAAACTCTACTACTACTGCATCCCCACTATAGCTCCTACAAGTCTTCTAATACTACTGCTAAGTACTTCATTTCTTAAATATATGTTAGTTGTACAATAGCTTCTACACTTTTACAATTACCAATGCAGAAGTACAACTTGGGGTGTGTAATATTGATGACTACTAGACATAATACAGCCACAAGCAGTACATTCGCTTCTATTACTAGTCCTACTACAGCAACCCCAACATAAGCAGTACCATACATACTACTATGTACTTTTACCACTGCAACACAGCTGTTGGAAACTACAACTGCAATGAAAACCTCTACTTCTAGTACTACATAGTCTACAGCTCAACTGCTGTTGACTTACTATGTCTGCAACCACAATTGTAGTAGTATTGCTTCTGTGAGTGTACTTTAACCACAACTTTACTCCTTCTCCTTCTATTGATACTACTAGTGCCACTGCAGTATTTAAAAGTGTTATGCCTTTCCTTCCAGGCCACGTTCATCTTCTCTTTAGCCCGCTGGTCGCCTCTGGTGCTGGGGAAGGGTGTGGTGGCTCCTCCCTGGGCCTCGGCTCTGGGCTGGATCCTCACGCTCTCGTCTGTGTCTCTGCTGCCGATGTGGGCCTTCTACGCCCTGCTGACCACGCCCGGCACGCTGCGACAGGTAACGGCCCTTAAGTTTAACTGCGACAGGGTTCGTGCGGGTGCTCGCAATCGTTGGAAATGCTTGAATTTCAAGTAGCCACGAATGAATGACTTGAGTAGCGCTTTTCCTCACAACAGCATTGTTGCTGCTGTAAAAAAGGTGCTCACTCCGTCCTGGAGCTTGAAGCAGGTGATGGACACACGGACACATGAGAGACACAGAGTCAAATCAACTTAAGATGAGATAAGATATTCCTTTTATTGTCCACACATGGGGAAATTTCATTGTTGCAACGCAGGTAAATACAGAGGAAAAGGACAGATAACTTATAGGAAGTTTAAAAAACACTCTTAATAGAAGAACTCTTATAAACAAAACTCTTAGAAACAAAACTCCTGTGGACAAAACCTCTCATTTATTAAAGGCGCAATGGACGTTTTTTTGGCGATTTGAGAACTCAGGTGGAAGTGCTCATGCCACTCCCCCTGCTCATGCCACTCCCCCGTGCTCATGCCACTCCCCCCTGCTCATGCCACTCCCCCGTGCTCATGCCACTCCCCCGTGCTCATGCCACTCCCCCGTGCTCATGCCACTCCCCCGTGCTCATGCCACTCGCCCGTGCACATGCCACTCCCCCGTGCTCATGCCACTCCCCCGTGCACATGCCACTCCCCCGTGCTCATGCCACTCCCCCGTGCTCATGCCACTCCCCCGTGCACATGCCACTCCCCCGTGTGGACTGATACAACACACGTGCGTTTGTTTATTAGCGCGAAAGATCACATCGCATCTCTCGTCTCCCGTAGATTTCTGTCCACTTCTGCGTCAGCTCGAACTGTCTTTCTCCGTCTTCATTTTGTCCCGTACACTGAGGAACTATATTATGATAGATCCATGTGCTTAGGCACGCGGAAACGTGGGGACGAGCCTGACGCGGCTGCAGGTGAGCGGTAGGTGCGTTTTATGATTGATACGTGGCAGGACAAATGATTTATCCACGCCACAAGGAAATATGATAAAACATTTGCTGAAAAAAATCGTCCATTCCACCTTTAATCAGGAATGGAGGGGAAAAATAAAGATAAAATAAAATAAAAACAGCTAGCGTAAGACAAAATAATACTAATAGTAACGGTCAAATAAACACTCTATTATGCACATGAATGTGACATTATTGCGTGTGAGTACATTAACGAGAACAATGCTCTCAAGGTCACTCTTGTCTTCACGACACTCTCTCCATCTCTTCCTCCGTCAGTCCCTGCTCCTCTCACACAAGAAGCACCATTTATATATATCATTTATATTTGTTCGATCTATATTCAAGCGTTCATTTAGCTTGACTATCGCTTTCTGAGTTGAACGTGTACGATCCCGCGTGCGTCGTCCTCAGCCCCTTCCTCGGCCCCGCCCTCGGCCCCGCCCTCGCTCACAAACGCGTCTCAGCGATAGAAGTAAGTTTAATACAGAAACGTGTCTTTGTGTCGGCTGCAATTCAGCAACTGGACGAACTGCGTTTATTATAAGAAAAGTTTTTGCCTTTGTGAGACATTTTTTGCATTTATTGAACCCAAACATATGGTGATGTTTTCATGTATAATCACATTAGTTACTCTTGTAAAATGTAGTAGAAAACTGTTTTTTCTGTACTTGCTGTGCTGGTGATGACAGCTGTGAAAATGGCATAATTAATAGTTGAATCTGAGTGGCAATGAAGTGACAAGGGCCCCCAAGCCAAATACTGCTTAGGGCCCCCGGTAGGATTAATCTGACTCTTAAAAAAATACTTAATTCTTCGATTTAGCAATTTAATTATCTGTATATCTTTCATTTCTCCCTTCTGAATAACCAGATTGTTTCCCTCTTCTGTAAAATGCAGGATATTGAGGCTGATTTGTAGAACATGTCCTGGGGGCCCCTCAAACCCCCTCAAACCCCTTCAACACACACCTTCATTATCATACAAACACACCTTCGGACTTTTAATGCACCTGAAGTTTACCTGTGAGATGTTACAAATCTGCTCTTCAATAATAAATCATGTTTTTTGTGGAATGTGTGAGTGAAAGAAACAAAATGATAATTACATTTGACCCTTTATTATTATTATAGCCACTTTCTAACAGGCCCTAAAATACAGGAAATCACTTGAGAACACTTCACAAAGTCCATGTCTTGTGATACTTTTCATCATATTCCTAAAGTGCATATTGGAAGAGAAATATATGACATCAGTATTTAGTTCATGTCAGAAACTACAGTTGAAATAAACATGGGCTTGTTTGTTTGTTTGTTTGTTGTCCTGAATGTGACTTGATCTGGGACGTTTATGGATCATAAACTTTAGAGAAGCCTCCCCGATTTCCTTTACCCCTCCTAGTGACTGATCTATCTTTTTGATTTGAAGTTGTCTTATTAAAACATATTACATTAATTTCCCGAACATAAACACAACATAAACATTAAAAAAACAAAAGAGTCCAATTTCTTTCTCCAAAACAAACTATTTTACTGACAGATAATTAGCTGTGCACCTCTAGATTTAGAATACACAAGTTGATCTTTGATTATGAATGAATTTCCCAGCCCTAATCACATCACAATAGAATCAGAATCAGAATAAAGTTTATTGCCATTTATCAATGAACAGGATTCACGGACATAGGAAGTCGTCCTGGCGGTTCATGCAACACAAACAACATTGAACAAAAAATACAAAAACAATGGACAATAAATAACTACCGGGTATTAAAATGGGTAAGTCGAGTTAAAAATAGACATGATATGTAGACAAAAAAAAAACATGTGGTGCAAGGTGTTCTAAAGGATTCAACATCCACTAAACAAACACTAAAGGACCCTCATTGTATCAGGGGAGCAGTGTTGTGTAAAGATGATATTAATGACGTGTTTTTCTCTCCGTCCCAGCGTCTGCACTGCCTGTGTAACCCGGCTCCAGACTTCCGGCTCCACTCCAGCGGGCCCCTGACGTACAGCCTGGCCCTGCCGCTGAAGGAGAAGGGAGAATTGTGAATGTACTATTTACACCTGCACTGCCAAAAACAATGTACAACCGGTCCAGAATTTAACTTTTGGAACGTCTCGGTCTCGATGACTGGATTTGTGAGACTAAGTGACATTTCTGCAGGTGGATGTGGGTAGAAGGGAAGCAACCATTTGTACTCAAGTAACAATACCATTACTTTACAATGACAATACTCGAGTACAAACATGTGGCCTGGTGTTTTAGGAAACTAAGTTCATTTTCTGAGGAAAAATATGAAATAATGCATACATATTTAAGACGATTAATTAGATAAACTAAATTATATCTGAAGATGCCTGGATTATACTTCCCACATGTAAATTCTGCTTGGAAATGAGAGGCAAAGGGCACTTGAAAAAATACAAACTTGTACGTTTCCGTTCTACCCATCTCTGTATTTCACTTTATCATTTTAACATGTGTAAGTTTTTTTCTTGTAAGTGCTTTATTATTCCACTTAAAGATTGTTCTTGTTAGCGGTGGACCAGCAGTGCCTCAGACGTTTGAGAGCAGCTGTTTGTGGGGCTGGAGTTGTTCAGATGCTCTTCACCACAGTGAAGCACACCAGTCATTTGGGGATTAAATTGGATACAAATTTGGCATATAATGTACAATTAGCATAATATGGAAGCATATAATGGTCAAATAAGTAGAATTTAAAATGCCATAAACATTTCATCACCATCCGGTGCGTGATACCAGCATTCTCATTTAAAGAAGCAATACTTGAAATGTTTCCACGGTTGCCAAGACTAAAGTGCAAATACAAAAACAAGTGCACATTAAAGTACTGATTTGGTCCAGTGGACAATCTGAGACAAATGATTCTTTATAATATCATATATAGTTTATTTAGTAGATTAAGCCTAATCGTTTGTCTGTGGAGTCGTTTTGAACTTATTAAAGGCACTTTGTGTTTTGGATTTGCTGGTAGGGCGGTCGCGGTAACTGCAAAAGGGCTCAAGTGACCGCAGTAACCATATTTTGATGATGTTTTGCGGACATGCTTGGCATAATTTAACTATTTAATTAGGAACTATTTCAAATTTCACACAATATACCTTTTAAGAAAACTTGAACTGTGTTCTGTTCTGGCATCGAGTCTCGAGCAGACAGGAGTCTTGCCTTAGCTTTAAATGAATCTGGTCAATGAGTCAATAAATACACAGACGTAACAGCGCAGGTGTCACGACTGGGCATTCTGGACAGCACAATGTTTAGGTCAACCCCGAACACTCTGTCTGTGTGCTGTGTGTAGCTCCATGTCACAGTCTGTGCTGTGTGTAGCTCCATTTCACAGTCTGTGCTGTGTGTAGCTCCATGTCACAGTCTGTGTGCTGTGTGTAGCTCTATGTCACAGTCTGTGTGCTGTGTGTAGCTCCATGTCACAGTCTGTGTGCTGTGTGTAGCTCCATGTCACAGTCTGTGTGCTGCTCCATGTCACAGTCTGTGTGCTGTGTGTAGCTCCATGTCACAGTCTGTGTGCTGTGTGTAGCTCCATGTCACAGTCTGTGTGCTGTGTGTAGCTCCATGTCACAGTCTGTGTGCTGTGTGTAGCTCCATGTCACAGTCTGTGCTGTGTGTAGCTCCATGTCACAGTCTGTGTGCTGTGTGTAGCTCCATGTCACAGTCTGTGTGCTGTGTGTAGCTCCATGTCACAGTCTGTGCTGTGTGTAGCTCCATGTCACAGTCTGTGCCGTGTGTAGCTCCATGTCAGTCTGTGTGCTGTGTGTAGCTCCATGTCACAGTCTGTGTGCTGCTCCATGTCACAGTCTGTGTGCTGTGTGTAGCTCCATGTCACAGTCTGTGTGCTGTGTGTAGCTCCATGTCACAGTCTGTGTGCTGTGTGTAGCTCCATGTCACAGTCTGTGTGCTGTGTGTAGCTCCATGTCACAGTCTGTGCTGTGTGTAGCTCCATGTCACAGTCTGTGCCGTGTGTAGCTCCATGTCAGTCTGTGCCGTGTGTAGCTCCATGTCACAGTCTGTGCTGTGTGTAGCTCCATGTCACAGTCTGTGCTGTGTGTAGCTCCATGTCACAGTCTGTGCTGTGTGTAGCTCCATGTCACAGTCTGTGCTGTGTGTAGCTCCATGTCACAGTCTGTGCTGTGTGTAGCTCCATGTCACAGTCTGTGCTGTGTGTAGCTCCATGTCACAGTCTGTGCTGTGTGTAGCTCCATGTCAGTCTGTGCTGTGTGTAGCTCCATGTCACAGTCTGTGCTCTGTGTAGCTCCATGTCACAGTCTGTGTGCTGTGTGTAGCTCCATGTCAGTCTGTGCTGTGTGTAGCTCCATGTCAGTCTGTGTGCTTTGTGTAGCTCCAACACAACGCACACGCACACACACACACACACGAATGTAACTGAAGTTCTACATCCAGCCCCTGTGTGCATCACTGACCTCTGTACTGACCTCTGTACTGTCCGCATCACTGACCTCTGTACTGACCACATCACTGACCTCTGTACTGACCACATCACTGACCTCTGTACTGACCTCTGTACTGACCACATCACTGACCTCTGTACTGACCTCTGTACTGACCACATCACTGACCTCTGTACTGACCACATCACTGACCTCTGTACTGACCTCTGTACTGACCACATCACTGACCTCTGTACTGACCTCTGTACTGACCACATCACTGACCTCTGTACTGACCACATCACTGACCTCTGTACTGTCCGCATGGCTCCATGAGTAACATGTGTTTTATGTTTTTCATATTAAATGGTTTTATCTGTTTTTTAAAATACTTTTAAAATACTTGGGACTTGCAGCAGTTCAGTTCAATTGTGAAGTTTTGTGGAAATGCAGTGAGATCCGGGTTTGGCGTTGGCTTTACTCCTGGATAATGCTACGAGATGAACAATCGCTGCTGCTTGATTTTATTTATTTGATTTGATTAACTTTCATCTGACCTTCCGCTCTCACAAGGCGCACGGACAAGTCAGCGCAGAACTACAAGAGTCTTATAGATTAAAGTGAGTGTCTCTGCTCTGGCCCCTGACTCTAGCACAAACTGTTACAAATGTTAACGCACAAACACACTCTCTAGGTTCAGTTTCTCTGAGAAGTCATGATCAGAGCCATATCATCTGCTATGTTAATGCCATATTATGATTATTCATTATTAATTATAGTATTTGTATCAATATAACCTGAGGATAAATGTGGACCTACTTTGGACAGAGGAAAAAGCTCCTTATCAACTTAACGTATTGTGATCCGTTTACATTTACAAATACAGTTACAAATAACTGAAAAACCACTTTGAGGCAGAGATGTCATGTTACTTTAGCATTTTAATCCAAGCAGAGGGTCAAAAGTGTCAAAATCCTCTGATCGATGAAACGACACAATATTTGTTCCGATCAGGAGAGTATAGGGTCAGGTTATATTCTCCTATCACAGTAACACCAGGTTCCTTCAGAAATGCACAGGGTTTTTTGTGTAGATGAAAGACCTTTTCATGGCATTTTCCTAAATTAACCTTAATTCAATCTTGGTTTTGTCTAAGCTTTTGTTCTGACAGAGGCTTACGATTAAATGAGTGCATTTTTATATTCAATATAACTTATTATATCAGCACTACAGCCATATGACAATCTTTTCCAATATTGTGCAGCCCCAGTTTGCCTGTTAGCAGTATCTTCAAACAAAATGAGTCATCTCAACTACACAACACATGTAATAGTTATGCCTTTATACCTTATGGTGAGTGAAGAGACTAAATGAAGTAAACGGGAGCAAAAAGGTCAAAGTCAAGCTCTGAGTGATGTGTATTTAATTTCTTTGTTGTTTTTTTTGCAGGCAAAGCACAATCTTTGTATTAGATGTGTTAATGCTTTCTGTTTACAACTATATCATGCTGAAAAACATGCAATAACGTCGACAAATGTACTTATGTTCAACTGCTGCTGTTAAGCCGGGTCCACTGCACGACTGTTCTTCTGCTGAAAGGTTTACTGACTGTGGTTCAAGTCGTGGCTCAAAACTGTGGCTCTCTCTGGCTCTCTCTGGCTCTCTGTGGCTCTCCCTGGCTCTCTCTGGCTCTCTCTGGCTCTCTCTGGCTCTCTCTGGCTCTCTGTGGCTCTCTGTGGCCTGTTGCTCGGTTGAGTGAACAAAACCAATCCATTGCATACTGAGTAACTTAAAAGAATAATAGAGGATTTTTGGCGAGCAATCTCAGTCTCATTTCCTGGTGGCGTGGACAGCCGAGAAGTTCTCCCACATGTCAATCATTCCCTGCATGCTACTGCACACCTGCAGGCTCGTTCCCAGGATAGCAGCAGGTTTCCCTGGCTGCACATGCGTGGTTGATGCCGGTGTGTGTTTAGAGAGTTCCTTCATTGTAAAGCACAAACATGACGACAGAGAAGGACTGTGTTCGAGCTCAGAGGAGACGGAAATCTGCATTTTTCATATGTTGGGCCTGTTCCTGTGGTGATTTATACTGAACTAAACTAAACTTCAGTGACAGAAACCTCTGAGTTTGGACTAAGTTCATGTTTAGTTGGAGCAAACTCAAACTAAACCAGCTTCTATCAACAAGCCTCAGGTGATACGGGGATTAAACTTAGAACAGTTGTACAACCAAAGACAAGTTATGAGTGAAATCAAGCGTGTTTCAAAGCAGGATTTTGGCTTTTGTGGAAGTTACTGAATGGAAAGAGAAATGGGGAGATTGTCCTGGTTGAAAGCTGAGCTCTTCTGCTGTTACTTTGAGGAGTGCTTGTGTTTATTGTAGGATTAATCACAGTAGCTGCAGTAAGAGGACTCTGTGACCAGGATGTCAAAATATCAGACTCTTGATATAAATCGCAGCTTGTCTTTGATCAAACAAAGATTTTAAGTTTAATCTTTGCCCTTGTCTCAGTGTTAGACCTACAACCTACATGTTTGAGCCTCAACATAAGACCTGTCATCTGTCATCGCAGACAGACACAATCGTGAAGTGGACACTCGGCTTTAGATTGAAACTCTGGGTTTTGCAATATGAAAACATCTTTTACATCTATGCTAAACTCATCTCTTCCAGGGTTCATTCAGAATGAGGAAAAACTTGAGCTGATTCGAATTACCAATTTAAAACAAAGTCCTTAAAATGATGCTTATATTAAGAAGCTGAAACCAATGAATAATAGCATTGACTAAGTTGTCCTTTATGTATTTTCATGATGCAGTTTTCCCATCTTTGTACTGTCAAAATCTTCTCAGTTTACAATTATGTCCATAAAATGTGACTTGTCAAGTTTGTTTTGTACATGTAACTTTATTTTCTATTCTAATAAATGCTTTCGAAGAGTGCAGATGCTTTCATGCTTGCTCCAGCTTGCTATAGCTGCTTCCTCATTTATTTTGGTTTTTAACCAGTTTTTGTCTTCCAAAATGTTTTAATTATGACTTTAAGTAAACCAAGGATTTTAAGAAAAAGTTTACAGTTTTTACAACATATTTGAGGAGCCAGCGACATGTCCAGGAGAAGAAGGGAAACAGACTCTTGTGAATGCTGAGGAAATACCAACCAGAAATTCATGAGCTACGAGCATGGATTTCTGCTTTAGGATCTGAATAAAGACTCCCAAGATACAATTCCAGTGTCATCCAGTGGTAAGGAAAAACTGCTTCTCTCAATTTCAACCAGAGTTATTCTGTGTCGTTCTCAAAACTGTCTAAAGACCAGGCTGTATCTTAGGCTAAACGATACAAAGATAAAAAAGTCCCCTAAAATACAGCTTAAAAACTGATTTTTACCACTTTCAGTGACTTAAGTAAATGAACAAAGAGAAAATGGGAGCCACGACGTGGCCAAAATACAGCTGAAAGAGAGAATCTGTGTCAAATGTAAAGGTCACAGAGACAGTTCTGGGATGATCCAATAAGTCACGTGATGCATGAACGTCACTCCTTCCTAATGTTTTGTCCACACATTGAGGAGTAAAACAGCTGATTGTACACGTGGTGCAGTGGATATACCATGAGAACAGACTGGAGTTTTGAAAGAGACTGTACTTTATAAAATGGAAATCAAGACATTCATAAGTGGACCTCTTCCAAACGTCGACAGGAAGATAAAGAAGCCGGAATATATGGCTGCCCAAAGAGTGTGCACCTAGAGGATTGCACTACATATTTATTCTGGAAACAAGAGGACCTGTTTAAGATAAATGGGCCACACCTATGCAGAGGTGGAGTGAGGGTGCAGAGGTGGAGTGAGGGTAGTGAGGGTGCAGAGGTGGAGTGAGGGTGCAGAGGTGGAGTGAGGGTGCAGAGGTGGAGTGAGGGTAGTGAGGGTGCAGAGGTGGAGTGAGGGTGCAGAGGTGGAGTGAGGGTAGTGAGGGTGCAGAGGTGGAGTGAGGGTGCAGAGGTGGAGTGAGGGTAGTGAGGGTGCAGAGGTGGAGTGAGGGTGCAGAGGTGGAGTGAGGGTAGTGAGGGTGCAGAGGTGGAGTGAGGGTGCAGAGGTGGAGTGAGGGTAGTGAGGGTGCAGAGGTGGAGTGAGGGTGCTCCACGCTCTGAGCCATTGGACTGGGCCTGGACAGGGTCCTGAGCAGATAAAGAGAGGAATGAGAGAAGAATTCCTGCTCCAACAGCTAGTGACTCTGCCAATGTTTCAGCATCAGCAGCACCACAACCTCAGCCTCCACCAAAGGATTCATCAGCAGCCGCTTCACCACCACTAGCAAAGGATTCAGCTCCAGCTGCTCCACAATCACCGCCACCGCCTCCAGGGAAGGACTCATCAGCAGCAGCACCACAATAATCTTCACGGGCGCAGGAGTCAGTTCAGTTCTTTCCCACAGGGTCCTCATCAAAGGCCTTGGACCCATCTGTGACAGGTCCAGCAGAAGCCCCTGCCCTCAGAGCAACCCTGGGTCCCCCTGAAACATCTACTCCCACTACAGAATCCTCACTCTCCTTTCCTTCTCCACTCTCACCCAGGGGCCTTCACAACCATCTTGAAAGTCTGATCAAATCAGGCATTAAAATGGTTCCACTCATGCCTAATTATAGCAAGATCAAGAGTTCTGATATCAACAATGCTCCCGCTACACCAACAAAAGCCACCCCGCCTATACCCCACAGCCTTTCACCTGGTCCTAAACTCTCCCCTACTCCCGCTACACCAACAAAAGCCCCACCACCCTTTGCCTTTCACCTGGTATCTCCCATAGCTAGGATGCACTGGGTCTGTATGTCTGGGACTTACAGATATACAAGAAAATCAAACCAACCCAGGGCCTGTGTAAACCCCGGGTGCTATTTCTGTAGTCACATCACACAGATGGGAAAACAAAAGGCGAGTCAGGCCGTCTAATCTGAGAAATGTGATTTCATATTCCCTGTGAAAAGATAAGGCCCAGTCCCACTGAAACTAGTCTGAAACTTGCTGTGCTAAACGTCAGATCCTTATGTAACAAATGATTCTTAATTAATCATTTAATTTCTTCTTATAATCTTGATTTTGTGTTTTTATCTGAAATATGGCTTGAAAAAAACACAGGAAATTTAGTTCCAATAGAATATGCTCCACCCAACTTCAGTCAGGCACTGAAAAGGGAGTCAAAGCTCCAGGTTCAAAAAGAGATTTACAAAGAAAAGTTTTACATGTATAACATAATTTGATGTACAACTAGGGAAAGATATCTTCCTGAAATAAGTTGAAGCTGCTGTAACAACTGGCGTGTCCTGTTGGCCAACGTAAACACATTAACAAACCCTCCAGCTCAGCTGCCGTTAGAACTCATTTCCACATCCAAGTGTAATGAGTTTGCAATCTTTCATTACAAAGTTCAGGGCATTAAAAATGATATTTCAATTCCACACTGCAAAAATAACTCCCTTTGCACCTGTAACTGACAAAACTGTCCAGGAGACCATCACCAGTCTGAGTTCATCTACATGCTGCCTCCATGTGTGAGCCTCCAGATTTCTAAAGTCTGTGCTAAACAGTTTCTCACTCACATAGTCAACATATCGCTTCAATCTGGAACATTCCCAAGGGCTGTCATAAAACTGCAGTCATAAAGCCTCTCCTAAAGAAGAGCAGTCTTGATGCTGCAGGACTGAGTTTAATTACCGGCCCATCTCTAATCTGACATTGAAATGGTTTTGAGACCTTCTACATGCTGAATTTAGGTCAGTTGATACAGAGCGAAAATGTGTCCTATCACGATTATACGGACGACAGTCACTCGGCAGGTGAATATGGACCAGTGGATTCACTCTGTCACTCAACACAACTTAGAAATCAAGTTAGAAATCTGGGGGTAATAATGGACTCAGACTTAAAGGAATAATGGAGGATGTTTTGGCGCCAAATCTTTGTCTCATTTCCTCGTGCCGAGTAGTTCATTCACATGTCAATCATAGGATGCACTCGTCGGCTCGTCCCCAGGAGAGCAGCACGTTTCCCTGGCTGCGCATGTGTGGTTGATTTGCCGGTGTGTGTCTAAGCGCATGGATCTATTATAATATAGTTCCCTCAGTGTACAGGACAAAATTAAGACAGAAAGACAGTTTGAGCTTGCTCAGAAGAGACGGAAATCTACATGGCACGTGTAGCAGCGAGGCTTGTGTGTGGCTCCGCACATGCGCACTTCCACTTCCACGTGAAAAAATCCTCCATTATTCCTTTAAACAGCCACAAAAAATCAATAACATCAGCAGTTTTTTACCATTTAAAAAACATTGCCAAAATCAAAAGTGTAGTGTCTAAACTAGACTAGCGACTATTCTCCAGCTCCACTCTCTATCTCGCGTCCTCCAGTGGTAGTCGGATCTCTCCTCACTCTGGAACTCCTCCAGGTTTCTACTCTTTCCCCAAGGAGGTTTTGTAGTTTTTCCTGGCTGAGAAGGAGGCTCTAAGGACAAGGGGGCTTGGGACATTTGTTTAAGGACACGGGATGCTGGGACATGTCCCTATGAACATTGTTTAATCTGTTTTTCACTGTCGCCTCTCGAGGCAACTGCTGCAAACGAGCTGTAAAACAGCTGCAGTACATCCAGAACGCTGCTGCTCGGGTCCTGACCAGAACCAGGAAGTATGATCACATTAGTCCTGTTCTCAGGTCTCTACACTGCCCCCTGTGGCTCAGAGAATAGACTTTAAAGCAGCTCTGCTTGTGTACAAGTCTCTCCATGGCCTAGCACCAAAGTACATCTCAGACATGTTAGTGCTCATGGACCGGCCTCCTGCTGGTGCCAGAGTCAGGACTAAACATGGATCGGCCTCCTGCTGGTGCCAGAGTCAGGACTAAACATGGACCGGCCTCCTGCTGGTGCCCAGAGTCAAGACTAAACATGGACCGGCCTCCTGCTGGTGCCAGAGTCAGGACTAAACATGGACCGGCCTCCTGCTGGTGCCCAGAGTCAGGACTAAACATGGACCGGCCTCCTGCTGGTGCCAGAGTCAGGACTAAACATGGACCGGCCTCCTGCTGGTGCCAGAGTCAGGACTAAACATGGACCGGCCTCCTGCTGGTGCCCAGAGTCAGGACTAAACATGGACCAGCCTCCTGCTGGTGCCAGAGTCAGGACTAAACATGGACCGGCCTCCTGCTGGTGCCAGAGTCAGGACCAAACATGGACCAGCCTCCTGCTGGTGCCCAGAGTCAGGACTAAACATGGACCGGCCTCCTGCTGGTGCCAGAGTCAGGACTAAACATGGACCGGCCTCCTGCTGGTGCCCAGAGTCAGGACTAAACATGGACCAGCCTCCTGCTGGTGCACAGAGTCAGGACTAAACATGGATCGGCCTCCTGCTGGTGCCAGAGTCAGGACTAAACATGGACCAGCTTCCTGCTGGTGCCCAGAGTCAGGACTAAACATGGACCGGCCTCCTGCTGGTGCCAGAGTCAGGACTAAACATGGACCGGCCTCCTGCTGGTGCCAGAGTCAGGACTAAACATGGACCGGCCTCCTGCTGGTGCCAGAGTCAGGACTAAACATGGACCGGCCTCCTGCTGGTGCCAGAGTCAGGACTAAACATGGACCGGCCTCCTGCTGGTGCCAGAGTCAGGACTAAACATGGACCGGCCTCCTGCTGGTGCCCAGAGTCAGGACTAAACATGGACCGGCCTCCTGCTGGTGTCAGAGTCAGGACTAAACATGGACCGGCCTCCTGCTGGTGCCAGAGTCAGGACTAAACATGGACCGGCCTCCTGCTGGTGCCAGAGTCAGGACTAAACATGGACCAGCTTCCTGCTGGTGCCCAGAGTCAGGACTAAACATGGACCGGCCTCCTGCTGGTGCCAGAGTCAGGACTAAACATGGACCGGCCTCCTGCTGGTGCCAGAGTCAGGACTAAACATGGACCGGCCTCCTGCTGGTGCCAGAGTCAGGACTAAACATGGACCGGCCTCCTGCTGGTGCCAGAGTCAGGACTAAACATGGACCGGCCTCCTGCTGGTGCCAGAGTCAGGACTAAACATGGACCGGCCTCCTGCTGGTGCCAGAGTCAGGACTAAACATGGACCGGCCTCCTGCTGGTGCCAGAGTCAGGACTAAACATGGACCGGCCTCCTGCTGGTGCCAGAGTCAGGACTAAACATGGACCGGCCTCCTGCTGGTGCCAGAGTCAGGACTAAACATGGACCGGCCTCCTGCTGGTGCCCAGAGTCAGGACTAAACATGGACCGGCCTCCTGCTGGTGTCAGAGTCAGGACTAAACATGGACCGGCCTCCTGCTGGTGCCAGAGTCAGGACTAAACATGGACCGGCCTCCTGCTGGTGTCAGAGTCAGGACTAAACATGGACCAGCCTCCTGCTGGTGCCAGAGTCAGGACTAAACATGGACCGGCCTCCTGCTGGTGCCAGAGTCAGGACCAAACATGGACCAGCCTCCTGCTGGTGCCCAGAGTCAGGACTAAACATGGACCGGCCTCCTGCTGGTGCCAGAGTCAGGACTAAACATGGACCGGCCTCCTGCTGGTGCCCAGAGTCAGGACTAAACATGGACCAGCCTCCTGCTGGTGCACAGAGTCAGGACTAAACATGGATCGGCCTCCTGCTGGTGCCAGAGTCAGGACTAAACATGGACCAGCTTCCTGCTGGTGCCCAGAGTCAGGACTAAACATGGACCGGCCTCCTGCTGGTGCCAGAGTCAGGACTAAACATGGACCGGCCTCCTGCTGGTGCCAGAGTCAGGACTAAACATGGACCGGCCTCCTGCTGGTGCCAGAGTCAGGACTAAACATGGACCGGCCTCCTGCTGGTGCCAGAGTCAGGACTAAACATGGACCGGCCTCCTGCTGGTGCCAGAGTCAGGACTAAACATGGACCGGCCTCCTGCTGGTGCCCAGAGTCAGGACTAAACATGGACCGGCCTCCTGCTGGTGTCAGAGTCAGGACTAAACATGGACCGGCCTCCTGCTGGTGCCAGAGTCAGGACTAAACATGGACCGGCCTCCTGCTGGTGCCAGAGTCAGGACTAAACATGGACCGGCCTCCTGCTGGTGCCAGAGTCAGGACTAAACATGGACCGGCCTCCTGCTGGTGCCAGAGTCAGGACTAAACATGGACCGGCCTCCTGCTGGTGCCAGAGTCAGGACTAAACATGGACCGGCCTCCTGCTGGTGCCAGAGTCAGGACTAAACATGGACCGGCCTCCTGCTGGTGCCAGAGTCAGGACTAAACATGGACCGGCCTCCTGCTGGTGCCAGAGTCAGGACTAAACATGGACCGGCCTCCTGCTGGTGCCAGAGTCAGGACTAAACATGGACCGGCCTCCTGCTGGTGCCCAGAGTCAGGACTAAACATGGACCGGCCTCCTGCTGGTGTCAGAGTCAGGACTAAACATGGACCGGCCTCCTGCTGGTGCCAGAGTCAGGACTAAACATGGACCGGCCTCCTGCTGGTGTCAGAGTCAGGACTAAACATGGACCAGCCTCCTGCTGGTGCCAGAGTCAGGACTAAACATGGACCGGCCTCCTGCTGGTGCCAGAGTCAGGACCAAACATGGACCAGCCTCCTGCTGGTGCCCAGAGTCAGGACTAAACATGGACCGGCCTCCTGCTGGTGCCAGAGTCAGGACTAAACATGGACCGGCCTCCTGCTGGTGCCCAGAGTCAGGACTAAACATGGACCAGCCTCCTGCTGGTGCACAGAGTCAGGACTAAACATGGATCGGCCTCCTGCTGGTGCCAGAGTCAGGACTAAACATGGACCAGCTTCCTGCTGGTGCCCAGAGTCAGGACTAAACATGGACCGGCCTCCTGCTGGTGCCAGAGTCAGGACTAAACATGGACCGGCCTCCTGCTGGTGCCAGAGTCAGGACTAAACATGGACCGGCCTCCTGCTGGTGCCAGAGTCAGGACTAAACATGGACCGGCCTCCTGCTGGTGCCAGAGTCAGGACTAAACATGGACCGGCCTCCTGCTGGTGCCAGAGTCAGGACTAAACATGGACCGGCCTCCTGCTGGTGCCCAGAGTCAGGACTAAACATGGACCGGCCTCCTGCTGGTGTCAGAGTCAGGACTAAACATGGACCGGCCTCCTGCTGGTGCCAGAGTCAGGACTAAACATGGACCGGCCTCCTGCTGGTGCCAGAGTCAGGACTAAACATGGACCGGCCTCCTGCTGGTGCCAGAGTCAGGACTAAACATGGACCGGCCTCCTGCTGGTGCCAGAGTCAGGACTAAACATGGACCGGCCTCCTGCTGGTGCCAGAGTCAGGACTAAACATGGACCGGCCTCCTGCTGGTGCCAGAGTCAGGACTAAACATGGACCGGCCTCCTGCTGGTGCCAGAGTCAGGACTAAACATGGACCGGCCTCCTGCTGGTGCCAGAGTCAGGACTAAACATGGACCGGCCTCCTGCTGGTGCGTTTCAGTTTTATGCTGCTGAAATCTGGAACATTCTTCCTGAAGATGTGAGACAGGTTCAAATCTAAGCTAAAAAACAGTTTTGTTTTCCTGTTGTATGAAGCACTTTGAATTGCTGCTGCTGCTGCTGCTGCTGTTGTTGTTATTGTTGTTGGTGTTACTTTTAATAGCGGTTGGCAGCCAAATAAAAAAGGTGCATTTACTGCCAACTACTGTAGTTTCACATCTTACGCTAAACCAAATTTAAAAACATAAATAAAAAAAATGAAAAATGAAAGCAAGAGAGAGAAAGAGCAAAAAACACTTTTTTTTTGCTGTGCTGCAAATAAACTTTCCTTTTCAATATCTTTTGTCTTGGTTTTGCGCATTTTAGATATTTCTAATTTCAAAATAAAACCCTCAGACACGTGTGATATGAACAAAAACTGATTTAAAGATATTTACAATTTGTTTTTTAAATGATTTAAAGCAAATTACGATAGACATTTAGCATTTTTGATGAAGGCAAAGTCATGACCTTTAAGTTTTACTCAAACACAACGTCGTTTTTCATTTTACCTAAAGAGATTTAACAACAATTATGTTCATGTGAAGCTTATTATATTTGCAGTTTTAAAGGTAGAACTGTTTTTTTCATCCTTTATCAAAGTAAACTGGCAAATTCACCATTGTTTCTTATTCTTTTAAAGTCATTTGCATTTCGAGGACTTTCTGAACATTCTGATGACGAAGCGTTTTCAATGTAAAGTCGTTAGCTTCTTGTTTCCATGGAGATAGAAATGTAAGGGCAAACTTTGATTCGATAGATCAGTTTTACTCCATTGTTTTAATGTTCGCGGCAAATAAAGAACATCTCCATGGAGACAAACGAATAGCAAGACCCTTCAACAGAAAGGTTACCAGTCGGATCTGTGGAGAGACGAGCGCCCTCGCCGTAAGGCTCAATGTTTTGCACATTTTCTACGCGGCTTATAACACACGTCATGAAGTTTTGGGCTTAAACACGTTGGAGCTTCGATTCAGACGTTTAAACCACGACATTATGTCATAAACATTTCTGTAGAACCTTCTGGAGGCACTTTTCCTGCATCTGGAGTCGTGACATGAGCAGCACAGAAGGTTCTCTGCCGTTACGTAAACCACTCACTTGTCAATTAACCATATTGGATTTCCTCTCTCTCTCTCTCTCTCTCTCTCTCTCTCTCTCTCTCTCTCTCTCTCCATCCTTCTCTCTCTCTCTCTCTCTCTCTCTCTCTCCATCCTTCACTCCTCTCTCTCTCTCTCTCTCTCTCTCCATCCTTCACTCCTCTCTCTCTCTCTCTCCATCCTTCTCTCTCTCTCTCTCTCTCTCTCTCTCTCTCTCTCTCTCTCTCTCCATCCTTCTTTCTCTCTCTCTCTCTCTCTCTCTCTCTCTCCATCCTTCTCTCTCTCTCTCTCTCTCTCTCCATCCTTCACTCCTCTCTCTCTCTCTCCATCCTTCTCTCTCTCTCTCTCTCTCTCTCTCTCTCTCTCTCTCTCTCTCCATCCTTCTCTCTCTCTCTCTCTCTCTCTCTCTCTCTCTCTCTCTCTCTCTCTCTCTCTCTCTCTCTCTCTCTCTCTCTCTCTCTCTCTCTCTCTCTCTCTCTCTCTCTCTCTCTCCATCCTTCACTCCTCTCTCTCTCTCTCCATCCTTCTCTCTCTCTCTCTCTCTCTCTCTCTCTCTCTCTCTCTCTCTCTCTCTCTCTCTCTCTCTCTCTCTCTCTCTCTCTCTCTCTCTCTCTCTCTCTCTCTGTCTCTCTGTCATGTTCAAAATGGCCTGCGTTATCACACGTGGCCGGGCACAAGTCTCTCGCTGTGACGCTTTTCGCACGTGATTTGGGATGAATCAAACGGGGTAAACGTGTGGATGAGGAGGAGGGATGAGGAGGACGAGCGGGAGAGGGAGGCGGTGGCTTTCAAGTGTCCATATGGTCGGAGCTGCTGGCAGTTTGATGATAGGGATTAAAACTGATCCAAGAGGAGGAAGGAGAGGAGAGGAAAGAGAGTGTGAGGGAGGAGAGGAGGGAGCAGAGCCAACGCGTGTGAAAGGGAAACAGGAAGTGTTCGTTTCTACCGACGACGCTCGTTTGATTCGATGAACAAAATTGACATTTGTTGTAGTGTCGATTTTCCTCTATAGATCGACTTTATGGATCATAGAGAAGAAGAAGAACGCGTAGTGTCTTATATAAACGTAGCACCAGGACTAATGCCGGATCCAAACCAGGATTTAAGCAGGACTAGACCCGGTGGAAGTGCTGATAATAACTGATAATAGCTTTAAAACGATTAAAGATTGTAGTGAAACACTTTAGTAACCATTGTATCGGGTCTAAACCAGGTCCAAACCATTAATTAGCTGACACTTTCTCTGTAAAATATGATCACCAGAACTTATGCAATAATACAATCAGGACAAGAGAAGAACTGTGTCTAAACGAGGACTAAACCAGGTCAAAACTCATTCTTAGAAGATTGTTAGACCTTAAGACCAACTGGTCCTCAACCTTTTCAGTGGCAACAACATAAAGTTTGAAGAATCGATTTGGTGTTTTTTTTAATGTCTTTTACAACAAAAGAACCAGGTCAACACCAGGTTTATACACGGACCGAGCAACGTCTTCTGAACCACGACTAAACTGCAACTTAAACCGGACTAAACCAGGTCCGAACTAGAACTGAACAACTAAAAAGGACAAACCAGCTGCAAATGTGCCTTTAAAACCTGCTCACTAGCGCTTGTGCCATGGGAACTCCCCATAGGCGCCTTATGCAACTGTAGCCCCTGGTTCACCCCTCCTGGAGTCTCCCGTGTCTGCCCTCAGAGGCCCCCCTGCTGCCCCCCCGCTGCCTCCTTCTTTACACCCGACTGTCAATCGTTTCTGTGCGGTGAAAGCAGCGCTGCTCTGAGCACTACGGGTCACGTTGCAGTCGCGTCACGTTTATGAGGCCGCGGCGACGTACTCTTCCATAAAGTCAAGTTATGAAGAGGCTTTTGTACGAGACGTCGAACATGAGACGAGAACATTGAGGTTTTTGTGTCGCTACAGCAAGTTTTCTACTGTCAATTCAAAAGAAAAGGTGCGGTTGACAATGTGTTACAGAAGTCTAAGCTCCCTGCAGGAGGATCGGGGTCTTTCTGTGGAGTTTGCATGTTCTCCCTGTGTCTGAGTCTGCGGTAGATCCAGAGACAATTCAAAATACCTCATCGTTCTCAACAATACCAGAAATGAAGCCTGCGTAAATTCAGCCTGGAAGACCTAACTCCATCCATCTACATCAAGGCCTCCATGGAAGGACCCCTCTCCCCAGCGCCATCATCGCACTCAAGCGGGCGTGGCCTGTCCGTCTGTGAGAGTCAGATCCCTCCTTCACCCTGGACTCTCCCAGGTTTCTGCGCTTATCCCAAAGAGGTTATGCAGTTTTTCCTGGCCAAGAAGTTTCCTGCTCCTCATCCCCAATCAACGCTCTCAAGTGACTCCTCCCCGCTCCCAATCAGCACCAGGCGGTCGCATTTAAGCCCTCAGGCAGATGGCTCGACCGCTCAAACCGTACTGCGACCCACCACCTCCCCAGCTCCTCCTCTGCATTCCCCTCATCCTCTACCTCCTCTTCACATCTACCACCACCAGTCTCCAGGCTCCGGGGGGAGACATCTAATACAAATAGATCATGGAGTGCCCATGATCGCAACGTTTTCCGCCGGGGTCTGAGCGCCAAATAACTCACGAATAAAGCTGCTAAACAGTCCATTCTCGTGGTCTCTTTGTCTCTCCAGGTGAAATGGTCTTTGATTTTGTCTCGAGTCGTTTGTACCAGGGTTTTTCAACGTCAAGCCGTCTGGCACCGGGCCCCGGGGATCTATCCATCTATCTATTTATTTATCTATTTATTTATTTTATTGTCTGAGTCTATGCATTTTACTCTGACATGAACCATAGTAAACGTGGTTCAAACCTCGAGCACAGGTAGTAAACATGTTGTAACTGGTCAAAAATGTGGAGCCAAAAGAGTTCTAGAATCTTTTAAAGTGAAAGTCAAATGTGAAGGTGGGAAATGGATCATGAGTTTAATGTCTCTACGATCGGCTCCTTCAAAATAAAACTCCAGTCAATCAAGTCTTATTGTTTTTCAAGTTTGAAGACTTATTTTACCCAGAAGCAGGAATAAAGTCCAAACCAAGTACAACAGCCCCAGAACCAAAGTATAGAACTAATATAGAACTAACATAGAACTATTATAGAACTATTATAGAACTATTATAGAACTAACATAGAACTATTATAGAACTATTATAGAACTATTATAGAACTAATATAGAACTATTATAGAACTAACATAGAACTAACACAGAACTAATACAGAACTATTATAGAACTAATATAGAACTAATACAGAACTAATATTGAACTATTATAGAACTATTATTGAACTAATATAGAACTAATATAGAACTATTATAGAACTATTATAGAACTATTATAGAACTAATATAGAACTAATACAGAACTAATATTGAACTATTATAGAACTATTATAGAACTAATATAGAACTAATATAGAACTAACATAGAACTATTATAGAACTATTATAGAACTATTATAGAACTAATATAGAACTAACATAGAACTATTATAGAACTATTATAGAACTAATATAGAACTAATACAGAACTAATATTGAACTATTATAGAACTATTATAGAACTAATAAAGAACTATTATAGAACTAATATAGAACTAATATAGAACTACTATAGAACTATTATAGAACTAACATAGAACTAACATAGAACTAACATAGAACTATTATAGAACTATTATAGAACTAATATAGAACTAATACAGAACTAATATTGAACTATTATAGAACTATTATAGAACTAATAAAGAACTATTATAGAACTAATATAGAACTAATATAGAACTACTATAGAACTATTATAGAACTAACATAGAACTAACATAGAACTAACATAGAACTATTATAGAACTATTATAGAACTAATATAGAACTAATACAGAACTAATATTGAACTATTATAGAACTAATATAGAACTAATACAGAACTAATATTGAACTATTATAGAACTATTATAGAACTAATATAGAACTAATACAGAACTAATATTGAACTATTATAGAACTATTATAGAACTAATAAAGAACTATTATAGAACTAATATAGAACTAATATAGAACTAACATAGAACTATTATAGAACTATTATAGAACTAATATAGAACTAATACAGAACTAATATTGAACTATTATAGAACTATTATAGAACTAATAAAGAACTATTATAGAACTAATATAGAACTAATATAGAACTACTATAGAACTATTATAGAACTAACATAGAACTAACATAGAACTAACATAGAACTATTATAGAACTAACATAGAACTAACATAGAACTAACACAGAACTAATATAGAACTAACATAGAACTATTATAGAACTATTATAGAACTAATATAGAACTAAAATTGAACTATTATAGAACTATTATAGAACTAATAAAGAACTATTATAGAACTAATATAGAACTAATATAGAACTACTATAGAACTATTATAGAACTAACATAGAACTAACACAGAACTAACACAGAACTAACACAGAACTATTATAGAACTATTATAGAACTAATATAGAACTAATATAGAACTAATATAGAACTAACATAGAACTAATATAGAACTATTATAGAACTAGTACAGAACTAACATAGAACTAACATAGAACTAACATAGAACTAACATAGAACTAACATAGAACTAACATAGAACTAACACAGAACTAATACAGAACTAATACAGAACTATAATAGAACTATTATAGAACTAACATAGAACTAACATAGAACTAACATAGAACTAACACAGAACTAACACAGAACTAATACAGAACTATTATAGAACTTATATAGAACTTATATAGAACAAACATAGAACAAACATAGAACAAACATAGAACTAACATAGAACTAACATAGAACTAACATAGAACTAACATAGAACTAACACAGAACTAATACAGAACTAATACAGAACTATTATAGAACTTATATAGAACTTATATAGAACAAACATAGAACAAACATAGAACTAACATAGAACTAACATAGAACTAACATAGAACTATTATAGAACTAACATAGAACTAACATAGAACTATTATAGAACTAACATAGAACTAATATAGAACTGGGCCAGGACCAGTCCAGACTCTAAACTGGCTGATCTAAGGCAGGAAACAAATCTGAATGTGAAATAAGAATGTTAAGTTTAAAACCAGTGGCTTCCTGGTGGTTGAGAGGTTAAATCAGCAGAATGTGACAGTTTGCCTCATGCCCGCCCTGCTCTCGCCCACATTTCACCTCGAGCTGCCCTGAAAATCCAACCTGGAAAGGTTCCGGAAGTATCTTCCGGAGTATAAGTCGCACCAGCCATAAAATGCATAATAGAGAAGAAAAAAACATAAATAAGTTGCACTGGAGCATGAAATGCGGTTTTAAGTGTGACACACACAAGTCGCTCCGGTGTACAAATATAAGTCGCTCCGGTGTACACGTATAAGTCGCTCCAGTGTACACGTATAAGTCGCTCCAGTGTACACGTATAAGTCGCTCCGGTGTACACGTATAAGTCGCTCCGGTGTACAAGTATAAGTCGCTCCGGTGTACAAGTATAAGTCGCACCCCGGCCACAAGTATAAGTCGCTCCGGTGTACAAGTATAAGTCACACGCCGGCCACAAGTATAAGTCGCTCCAGTGTACAAGTATCAGTCGCACGCCGGCCACAAGTATAAGTCGCTCCGGTGTACAAGTATAAGTCGCACCCCAGCCACAAGTATAAGTAACTCCGGTGTACAAGTATAAGTCGCTCCGGTGTACAAGTATAAGTCGCTCCGGTGTACAAGTATAAGTCGCTCCGGTGTACAAGTATAAGTCGCTCCGGTGTACAAGTATAAGTCGCTCCGGTGTACAAGTCGCTCCGGTGTACAAGTATAAGTCGCTCCGGTGTACAAGTATAAGTCGCACCCCAGCCACAAGTATAAGTAACTCCGGTGTACACGTATAAGTCGCTCCGGTGTACACGTATAAGTCGCTCCGGTGAACAAGTATAAGTCGCTCCGGTGTACAAGTATAAGTCGCTCCGGTGTACAAGTATAAGTCGCACCCCGGCCACAAGTATAAGTCGCTCCGGTGTACAAGTATAAGTCGCTCCGATGTACAAGTATAAGTCGCTCCGGTGTACAAGTATAAGTCGCACCCCGGCCACAAGTATAAGTCGCTCCGGTGTACAAGTATAAGTCGCTCCGATGTACAAGTATAAGTCGCTCCGGTGTACAAGTATAAGTCGCTCCGGTGTACAAGTATAAGTCGCACCCCAGCCACAAGTATAAGTCGCTCCGGTGTACATGTATAAGTCGCTCCGGTGTACAAGTATAAGTCGCTCCGGTGTACAAGTATAAGTCGCTCCGGTGTACAAGTATAAGTTGCACCCCGGCCACAAGTATAAGTCGCTCCGGTGTACAAGTATAAGTCGCACCCCAGCCACAAGTATAAGTCGCTCCGGTGTACAAGTATAAGTCGCTCCGGTGCACAAGTATAAGTCGCTCCGGTGTACAAGTATAAGTCGCTCCGGTGTACAAGTATAAGTCGCTCCGGTGTACAAGTATAAGTCGCTCCGATGTACAAGTATAAGTCGCTCCGGTGTACAAGTATAAGTCGCACCCCAGCCACAAGTATAAGTCGCTCCGGTGTACAAGTATAAGTCGCACCCCAGCCACAAGTATAAGTCGCTCCGGTGTACAAGTATAAGTCGCACCCCAGCCACAAGTATAAGTCGCTCCGGTGTACACGTATAAGTCGCTCCGGTGTACAAGTATTAAGTCGCACCCCAGCCACAAGTATAAGTCGCTCCGGTGTACACGTATAAGTCGCTCCGGTGTACAAGTATAAGTCGCACCCCAGCCACAAGTATAAGTCGCTCCGGTGTACACGTATAAGTCGCTCCGGTGTACAAGTATAAGTAGCTCCGGTGTACAAGTATAAGTCGCTCCGGTGTACAAGTATAAGTCGCTCCGGTGTACAAGTCGCTCCGGTGTACAAGTCGCTCCGGTGTACAAGTATAAGTCGCTCCGGTGTACAAGTCGCTCCGGTGTACAAGTATAAGTCGCTCCGGTGTACACGTATAAGTCGCTCCGGTGTACACGTATAAGTCGCTCCGGTGAACAAGTATAAGTCGCTCCGGTGTACAAGTATAAGTCGCTCCGGTGTACAAGTATAAGTCGCACCCCGGCCACAAGTATAAGTCGCTCCGGTGTACAAGTATAAGTCGCTCCGATGTACAAGTATAAGTCGCTCCGGTGTACAAGTATAAGTCGCACCCCAGCCACAAGTATAAGTCGCTCCGGTGTACAAGTATAAGTCGCTCCGGTGTACAAGTCGCTCCGGTGTACAAGTATAAGTCGCTCCGGTGTACAAGTATAAGTCGCTCCGGTGTACAAGTATAAGTCGCACCCCGGCCACAAGTATAAGTCGCTCCGGTGTACAAGTATAAGTCGCTCCGATGTACAAGTATAAGTCGCTCCGGTGTACAAGTATAAGTCGCACCCCAGCCACAAGTATAAGTCGCTCCGGTGTACAAGTATAAGTCGCTCCGGTGTACAAGTATAAGTCGCTCCGGTGTACAAGTATAAGTCGCTCCGGTGTACAAGTATAAGTCGCTCCGGTGTACAAGTATAAGTCGCTCCGGTGTACAAGTATAAGTCGCTCCGGTGTACAAGTATAAGTCGCTCCGGTGTACAAGTCGCTCCGGTGTACAAGTATAAGTCGCTCCGGTGTACACGTATAAGTCGCTCCGGTGTACACGTATAAGTCGCTCCGGTGAACAAGTATAAGTCGCTCCGGTGTACAAGTATAAGTCGCTCCGGTGTGCAAGTATAAGTCGCACCCCGGCCACAAGTATAAGTCGCTCCGGTGTACAAGTATAAGTCGCTCCGATGTACAAGTATAAGTCGCTCCGGTGTACAAGTATAAGTTGCTCCGGTGTACAAGTATAAGTCGCACCCCAGCCACAAGTATAAGTCGCTCCGGTGTACACGTATAAGTCGCTCCGGTGTACACGTATAAGTCGCTCCGGTGTACAAGTATAAGTCGCACCCCGGCCACAACTACAACCTTTCCCAGTTTTAATAACATCCATGTCCAAACTGGTCCTCAAACAAATCAATCTACAACTGGTTCTTACAAGACCAAACATTCTCACCACTGAAGACGATATAGAAGTCGTACATTGGCTGTAAAGCGTTACAAATCCCTCCCCCTTTTTTCCTTCAGCGAATCAACTGTCCAACCTCACCGCATCAATGCCTTATTTGCTAATGCTTCCTGTTCCTCCCACATCACCCATAAGCCTTTGTACTACAACAAGTATTACTACTGCCCAGGCCCACGCTGCTGCTGAACGCCTTCACTTACATTCAGAGTCGTTTTAACTGGTTTAGATGTATTCACTTAGAAACTCTAAAGCTCCACTGTGTAACATTTTAGCCAGGAGTTATGTGGTAGTTTTTGTGGTAATAAACCATCCACAATAAATAAAAACATTTTGATATTTCAGACTAGACTCTTTGGATTGTTTTCTATTTCAAGCTAAATTGTTTTCTGTCATTAATCAGTCAACTTAAAGGTGCAATGGACGATTTTTCGGCGATTTGAGAACTCAGGCGGAAGTGCTCATGCCGCTCCCCCGTGCACATGCCACTCCCCCGTGCACATGCCGCTCCCCCGTGCTCATGCCACACCCCCGTGCACATGCCGCTCCCCCGTGCTCATGCCGCTCCCCCGTGCACATGCCGCTCCCCCGTGCTCATGCCGCTCCCCATGCCGCTCCCCCGTGCACATGCCGCTCCCCCGTGCACATGCCGCTCCCCCGTGCTCATGCCGCTCCCCCGTGCTCATGCCGCTCCCCCGTGCTCATGCCGCTCCCCCGTGCTCATGCCGCTCCCCCGTGCTCATGCCGCTCCCCCGTGCTCATGCCGCTCCCCCGTGCTCATGCCGCTCCCCCGTGCTCATGCCGCTCCCCCGTGCACATGCCACTCCCCCGTGCACATGCCACTCCCCCGTGTGGACCGATACAACACACATGTGCGTTTGTTTATTAGCGCGACGGAGCGCATCACATCTCTCGTCTCCCGTAGATTTCTGTCCACTTCTGCGTCAGCTCGAACTGTCTTTCTCCGTCTTCATTTTGCCCCGTACACTGAGGGAACTATATTATGATAGATCCATGCGCTTAGGCACGCGGAAACGTGGGGACGAGCCTGACGCGGCTGCAGGTGAGCGGCAGGTGCGTTTTATGATTGATACGTGGCATATGATAAAAAAAATTGCTGAAAAAAATCGTCCATTCCACCTTTCACTGCTTTTTAAACATGATTTAGTGCAACTTTGGATTTAGTGTTTCAGTTTCTTCAAAAATAATGTCTATATTTGAAATACACTCGACAAACGACGCCTCAGTTTCAGTTCAGTGACGGTTTATGGACTTAAATATTATATATTCATCTGTGACAAGACAATGGGGTCAGTTCACTGGTCAAGGGTCCGCCTCCTTATTGTGTGAAGGGTCAGTTCACTGGTCAAGGGTCCGCCTCCTTATTGTGTGAAGGGTCAGTTCACCGGTCAAGGGTCCGCCTCCTTATTGTGTGAAGGGTCAGTTCACCGGTCAAGGGTCCGCCTCCTTATTGTGTGAAGGGTCAGTTCACTGGTCAAGGGTCCGCCTCCTTATTGTGTGAAGGGTCAGTTCACCGGTCAAGGGTCCGCCTCCTTATTGTGTGAAGGGTCAGTTCACCGGTCAAGGGTCCGCCTCCTTATTGTGTGAAGGGTCAGTTCACTGGTCAAGGGTCCGCCTCCTTATTGTGTGAAGGGTCAGTTCACCGGTCAAGGGTCCGCCTCCTTATTGTGTGAAGGGTCAGTTCACTGGTCAAGGGTCCGCCTCCTTATTGTGTAAAGGGTCAGTTCACCGGTCAAGGGTCCGCCTCCTTATTGTGTGAAGGGTCAGTTCACTGGTCAAGGGTCCGCCTCCTTATTGTGTAAAGGGTCAGTTCACCGGTCAAGGGTCCGCCTCCTTATTGTGTGAAGGGTCAGTTCACCGGTCAAGGGTCCGCCTCCTTATTGTGTGAAGGGTCAGTTCACTGGTCAAGGGTCCGCCTCCTTATTGTGTGAAGGGTCAGTTCACCGGTCAAGGGTCCGCCACCTTATTGTGTGAAGGGTCAGTTCACCGGTCAAGGGTCCGCCTCCTTATTGTGTGAAGGGTCAGTTCACTGGTCAAGGGTCCGCCTCCTTATTGTGTGAAGGGTCAGTTCACCGGTCAAGGGTCCGCCTCCTTATTGTGTGAAGGGTCAGTTCACCGGTCAAGGGTCCGCCTCCTTATTGTGTGAAGGGTCAGTTCACTGGTCAAGGGTCCACCACCTTATTGTGTGAAGGGTCAGTTCACTGGTCAAGGGTCCGCCTCCTTATTGTGTGAAGGGTCAGTTCACCGGTCAAGGGTCCGCCTCCTTATTGTGTGAAGGGTCAGTTCACCGGTCAAGGGTCCGCCTCCTTATTGTGTGAAGGGTCAGTTCACTGGTCAAGGGTCCGCCTCCTTATTGTGTGAAGGGTCAGTTCACTGGTCAAGGGTCCGCCTCCTTATTGTGTGAAGGGTCAGTTCACCGGTCAAGGGTCCGCCTCCTTATTGTGTGAAGGGTCAGTTCACTGGTCAAGGGTCCGCCACCTTATTGTGTGAAGGGTCAGTTCACTGGTCAAGGGTCCGCCTCCTTATTGTGTGAAGGGTCAGTTCACCGGTCAAGGGTCCGCCTCCTTATTGTGTGAAGGGTCAGTTCACTGGTCAAGGGTCCGCCTCCTTATTGTGTAAAGGGTCAGTTCACCGGTCAAGGGTCCGCCTCCTTATTGTGTGAAGGGTCAGTTCACTGGTCAAGGGTCCGCCTCCTTATTGTGTAAAGGGTCAGTTCACCGGTCAAGGGTCCGCCTCCTTATTGTGTGAAGGGTCAGTTCACCGGTCAAGGGTCCGCCTCCTTATTGTGTGAAGGGTCAGTTCACTGGTCAAGGGTCCGCCTCCTTATTGTGTGAAGGGTCAGTTCACCGGTCAAGGGTCCGCCACCTTATTGTGTGAAGGGTCAGTTCACCGGTCAAGGGTCCGCCTCCTTATTGTGTGAAGGGTCAGTTCACTGGTCAAGGGTCCGCCTCCTTATTGTGTGAAGGGTCAGTTCACCGGTCAAGGGTCCGCCTCCTTATTGTGTGAAGGGTCAGTTCACCGGTCAAGGGTCCGCCTCCTTATTGTGTGAAGGGTCAGTTCACTGGTCAAGGGTCCGCCTCCTTATTGTGTGAAGGGTCAGTTCACTGGTCAAGGGTCCGCCTCCTTATTGTGTGAAGGGTCAGTTCACCGGTCAAGGGTCCGCCTCCTTATTGTGTGAAGGGTCAGTTCACTGGTCAAGGGTCCGCCACCTTATTGTGTGAAGGGTCAGTTCACCGGTCAAGGGTCCGCCTCCTTATTGTGTGAAGGGTCAGTTCACTGGTCAAGGGTCCGCCTCCTTATTGTGTGAAGGGTCAGTTCACTGGTCAAGGGTCCGCCACCTTATTGTGTGAAGGGTCAGTTCACTGGTCAAGGGTCCGCCTCCTTATTGTGTGAAGGGTCAGTTCACCGGTCAAGGGTCCGCCTCCTTATTGTGTGAAGGGTCAGTTCACCGGTCAAGGGTCCGCCACCTTGTTTCTTTTTAAGCATATGACATTAAACATTCAGGTGTTTACATTTGAAAAAGAACACCTTGGAAAAGCATGCGTTCTTACCGTTCACCTCTCCACAGATATGACTTGTAACTCGGCCTGGTGACATCACTTGCTCGTCTCCACGGAGACAGACCAGTTTAATTCCATGCTGTGGAACATTCCAAGCAGAGCAATAACATCTCCATGACAGACACAAGAAAAGTCGAGCACCTTCGTGTTTTTGAAGCTCTTTCTTGAGTCACATGGAGCTCTGGGCTCGGTCACCATGTAACTTTATGACTGTGACACAGGCACAACGGCCCCTCAGGCCATAATAACCCACTGTAACCCTTCTGTGAGGCACCTGCCACTGCCTGAAACTGCCACTGCTGCAACCTGCCACTGCTGCAACCTGCCACTGCCTGAACCTGCCACTGCTTCAACCTGCCACTGTCTGAACCTGCCACCGCTGCAACCTGCCACCGCTGCAACCTGCCACCGCTGCAACCTGCCACCGCTGCAACCTGCCACTGCTGCAACCTGCCACTGCTTCAACCTGCAGCGCGCGCATCCTCACACGTTTAAAGCTGCACTGTGTCACTTTTCTGGTGGGGGCTTCACTTTTATTTATGTTGTGGTTATGAACACAAGTTCTCGAGAAAGTGACGTGTTGCAGCTTTAAGCTCAGACTTATGAAATGAGAACAGGTCTGAGCAGCGCTGTGTTTATGAATTATCCAGAGCAGGAGCCACTGAAACAGCTTCAATTATTCACCAGAGTGAAAGTGGAAAAAGTTAAAGGAGCGAATGTCACGAGGCTTATGCAACAGTGCTACAGTCAAAGTGCGCTTGGAACAGTGCTACAGTCAAAGTGCGCTTGGAACAGTGCTACAGTCAAAGTGCGCTTGGAACAGTGCTACAGTCAAAGTGCGCTTGGAACAGTGCTACAGTCAAAGTGCGCTTGGAACAGTGCTACAGTCAAAGTGCGCTTGGAACAGACTGTCCCCGCTGCACAGGGGAACGGGACAGCACTGTGGATGTCCCCGCTCCACAGGGGAAGGGGACAGCAGACTGTCCCCGCTGCACAGGGGAACGGGACATTGTTCTTGGAGGTTTGAGGAGCTCTGGAGAGAGAGAGGCGGGAGGCGGAGCAAAGGGGCCGGACGTTTGCCTCGCTCTCTAATAAGAGCAAACTTTGTTTTTGTTCTCTAAGTTGAGCCACTCGCGCGGCTCTGAGGCTCTGAGTGCGTCTGAGCTGCTGTGAGTCTCTTTATGGCGCGGTTAGAGCCGCGGAGGACGCGCTTCTCGGGGGCACTGCCTCTGCGTCCGGGCCGATTCTAGTGGACATCCCGTTCCTTCGGATGCGTTTGCGGTGAACCATGCTGCGGCTGCTCGCGGCGTATCTGGCGCTGCTGCTGGAGCTCGGAGCCGCCGCCACTTTCCAGGGCTTTTACCTGCCACCTGTCAACGGCTCCGCGCTCGCGCCTGCGCGCAGGACGGACGGCATCGTCCGGACCATTGACCGGCTGTACCACGGAGGCGGCAAAGCGGGGTACCTGCTGTACCTGGACGGGGCGCGCTTCCAGCTGGACATGGAGCGGGACGAGATGCTGCTGTCGCCGCACTTCAGCCCTCAGTACGTGCTGGCGGCTGTGGGCGAGCGCGCCGCGTCTGTGCCGCGCGAGTGCGTTTACCGCGGGACCGTGGACTCCCGTGCGGAGTCTCTGGCCGTGTTTAACCTCTGCGGCGGGGGGCTCGAGGGCTTCTTTGCCGTGGAGCACGCGCGTTATTCCATCACACCGATTGTCCGGGCCAGAGGACACGAGCACGACGTCCGCGCGCTGCAGGACCGGGACGTGGAGAGCGCGCTCCATGTGTTCACGCGCGAGAGCTTCAGCTTTGAAGCGGCGCGGGACGCACGGGAAAGTTGCGGGACGCGGGACTCGCGCAGAGGACGGAGGCACGCGACAGGGCGGAAGGAGCGGCGGAGGAAGAGCAGACGTGACGGACGCGCGGGAGACGGTCCTGACGCGCGGACGAGATGGAGCGGCTTTATTTCCCCGGTTCCCGGCGCGCGCCGCAGACGCTCCGTGTCCAGAGCGCGGCACGTGGAGCTGCTGCTGGTCGCGGACGAGACCATGAGCAAGAAGTACGGGAAGGACCTGAACCACTACCTGCTGACGCTCGCGGCCATCGCATCCAAACTGTACGGCCACGCGAGCATCGAGAACCCGGTCCGCCTCACGGTGGTCAAGGTGACGACCGTGACGGAGAAGGAGCGCGGGCTGGACGTGAGCAAGAACGCGGCCGCGACGCTCAAGAGCTTCTGCAAATGGCAGCACCAGCAGAACCCGCTGGACGACGAGCACCAGCAGCACCACGACGCGGCCATCCTCTTCACCAGGCAGGTACGAGCACGCGCCTCATGCACACTCTTCACACGAGCACGCGCCTCATGCACACTCTTCACCAGGCAGGTACGAGCACGCGCCTCATGCACACTCTTCACACGAGCACGCGCATCATGCACACTCTTCACCAGGCAGGTACGAGCACGCGCCTCATGCACACTCTTCACACGAGCACGCGCCTCATGCACACTCTTCACCAGGCAGGTACGAGCACGCGCCTCATGCACACTCTTCACACGAGCACGTGCCTCATGCACACTCTTCACACGAGCACACGCCTCATGCACACTCTTCACACGAGCACACGCCTCATGCACACTCTTCACCACGAGCACACGCCTCATGCACACTCTTCACACGAGCACACGCCTCATGCACACTCTTCACGAGCACACGCCTCATGCACACTCTTCACGAGCACGCGCCTCATGCACACTCTTCACGAGCACGCGCCTCATGCACACTCTTCACGAGCACACGCCTCATGCACACTCTTCACGAGCACACGCCTCATGCACACTCTTCACGAGCACACGCCTCATGCACACTCTTCACGAGCACACGCCTCATGCACACTCTTCACGAGCACGCGCCTCATGCACACTCTTCACGAGCACACGCCTCATGCACACTCTTCACGAGCACGCGCCTCATGCACACTCTTCACGAGCACACGCCTCATGCACACTCTTCACGAGCACACGCCTCATGCACACTCTTCACGAGCACACGCCTCATGCACACTCTTCACGAGCACACGCCTCATGCACACTCTTCACCACGAGCACGCGCCTCATGCACACTCTTCACGAGCACACGCCTCATGCACACTCTTCACGAGCACACGCCTCATGCACACTCTTCACGAGCACACGCCTCATGCACACTCTTCACCACGAGCACACGCCTCATGCACACTCTTCACGAGCACACGCCTCATGCACACTCTTCACCACGAGCACACGCCTCATGCACACTCTTCACCACGAGCACACGCCTCATGCACACTCTTCACGAGCACACGCCTCATGCACACTCTTCACACGAGCACACGCCTCATGCACACTCTTCACGAGCACACGCCTCATGCACACTCTTCACCACGAGCACACGCCTCATGCACACTCTTCACCACGAGCACGCGCCTCATGCACACTCTTCACGAGCACACGCCTCATGCACACTCTTCACCACGAGCACGCGCCTCATGCACACTCTTCACGAGCACACGCCTCATGCACACTCTTCACGAGCACGCGCCTCATGCACACTCTTCACACGAGCACACGCCTCATGCACACTCTTCACGAGCACACGCCTCATGCACACTCTTCACCACGAGCACACGCCTCATGCACACTCTTCACGAGCACACGCCTCATGCACACTCTTCACCACGAGCACACGCCTCATGCACACTCTTCACGAGCACACGCCTCATGCACACTCTTCACCACGAGCACACGCCTCATGCACACTCTTCACGAGCACACGCCTCATGCACACTCTTCACGAGCACACGCCTCATGCACACTCTTCACGAGCACGCGCCTCATGCACACTCTTCACCACGAGCACACGCCTCATGCACACTCTTCACGAGCACACGCCTCATGCACACTCTTCACCACGAGCACACGCCTCATAAACAATCTTCACGAGCACACGCCTCATGCACACTCTTCACGAGCACACGCCTCATGCACACTCTTCACCACGAGCACACGCCTCATAAACAATCTTCACGAGCACACGCCTCATGCACACTCTTCACGAGCACACGCCTCATGCACACTCTTCACGAGCACACGCCTCATGCACACTCTTCACCACGAGCACGCGCCTCATGCACACTCTTCACCGGGCAGGTGCGAGAACGGCAGGTACAAGCACGGCAGGTACCAGCACGCGCCTGACGCTCAGTGACGGCGCAGTGTTTTTATTTTCATGCAGCACGTGGTCAGTGTGGCTCTGAACACTTTGTCCATAGAAACAGTTCCTCTTCAGAAAGAGGCTCAGGAGCAACTGTGATGTTTTCGGTTGCTACAATATTTCATATTAGCATTACTAATATTGGCATAATAATTGGCATGACTCTGTCCAGCTGCATGAAACACAAGGACTTTATGTCACCATCTTTCATTCAAGCTCTTTTTCTCTGAGCATCTGAGCAGTGAAACCAGAGAAGCATCGGCACTAGAAGCATCGGCACTAGAAGCATCGGCACTAGAAGCATCGGCACTAGAAGCATCGGCACTAGAAGCATCGGCACTAGAATAGAAGCATCAGAAGCATCGGCACTAGAAGCATCAGCACTTCTCCACTAGAGGGCTCCAAAACATTCTGAGCAGAAAGGATCATTTTGCAGCTATATTCCAGTTTGCACCCAACATAAGATGTTCTTAAAGTGCATACATTTGCCCTTAGAGAAAACTATGATTAGTTTATTATGACTATTATTCAACTATGATTGTTTCAGCATATTTTAAAATGTTGTTTCCAACAATTGTTCCCTCACAAAAAATATTTCGTTCACACTGGTTTAATTAATCCTGTGTACGAGCTCCTCTTCTCTGAGCCTCAGAAAACACTCAGCTTCACACAGTTTCAGATTTTTCAGATATAGATCAAAAAGTTCCGAGATCTTCTTTGTTGGTTTTAAGTCCATAAATCATCCTCAAACAGACATTAGCATGTCAGGCGCCCTAGCCTTTCCTCATGGTAATTCCTTCTGCTGCCAGTAGATGGAGTGCCAATGCCAGTCCCGATGAGGGAACACCTGACTGACGTAATGCGGGGTTTTGAATATATATATAATATATATATATATATATATATATATATATATATATATATATATATATATATATATATATATATATATATATATATATACACACATTGTTAAACATGAGATGCCAGAGTAAAGTCCTGCTTGGTCCTGCTCCTTAGGGACCTGATGCCTCATCCACCAAACGGTGTATTTTTCCCTCATCTAATCTTTTCCAGCAGTTGGCAGAAAAACAGAAACATCCTCCTCGTGTGAGAGGGAGAGAAAGAGAGAGGCAGGAAGTAGGAGAGCGAGCCCATGCATTCTTCACCTCTTTGGGGTGTGGTGCGTCGTGGTTTAGCTCAGATTCGGATCTCACACAAACCCTGGACTCAGGCATTTCCACTCACAGAACAAGGACATGAGCATTATTGTAGAACTGCACTGAACATGTCCACACTCTGAAGTGTATAGAACTTCATTCAGTTGAAGGTGTAGTAGGGCTGTAGTCGACTAAACAAATTCTTGATAGACTAAGACACGCCCTTTGCTGGTGATTTAGTTTTGCTAAAAAAGGGTGTCGCTGGCTAAAGTTAGAGAAGTACTAATAACAGCATCTTCAAGTGAAAAGGCAGCTTTAACGTCACTCCCAAAACCCAGTTAACTCATTCTATGCTTCCTCCTTTCTGCTGTGGTCCATAGTAATCCTTAGAATCAAAACATCAATAATATGTCAATTTAGTCATTATTGAATCAAAATGTCCGAAAAGTATGTTTCAGATTTTCATCAAGTCACTTTCTTCCTAAATACTATCTATCTTGAAGTCCTCAGTCGCCATATTTCAACCTTTATTGGGTTAAAATTGTGTTTAAAAAAGTCTCAATGTTCATTATTTGACTTAAAGCCTAATGAAAGAATAACTGCTGACGAGTCGACTAATAATAGACTTATTAGTTGTAGTTAGTTAGTTGTTGGAATAAAGTGTGGTCAAATAGTACACGCTGTCCAAAACATTGCAAAACATTCATGGATGTAATGTTTTATTCAAACATCTTTCCATTTCAACTTGCTTTAAACTCTGAAACCATCAGTAGTCCCACAGTATAAATGCATGTATGCCCTCGTACCCCTGGTTGGGAAACACTGCTGCCCTGAGCACCATGAGCCTGTACTGACCCGGCCCAACCTGCTTAGCCTCTGAGATCAGACGTGATTGTGGTCGACCAAGACGCCAATGACCAGTGACCTAAACAACTAGAAGTAAATACAAGCAGCAGTAGAACTTCAAAAAGCAGATGTGGAACAATAACAATTCTGGGAGTGTTTTTTTTTAGCAAGTCAAAGCTCCAGGTTCAAAAAGAGATTTACAGAGAAAGTTGTACATGTACATCATTTATGTAGAACAAGGGAAGGATATTTTTCTGAAATAATTGGAAGCTGCAGTAAGAACTCGTTTGTCGTATTAACAAACCCTCCAGCTCAGCTGCCGTTAGAACTCATTTCCACATCAAGTGTAATGAGTTTATATTATTCTTAAATGACAAAGTTCAGGGCATTAAAAATGATATAAATCCCAATGGAAAAAAATTACCCTAAAACCACCAAGACACTTAGAGCTAACTCACTTTGCACCTGTAACTGACAAAACTGTCCATGAGATCATCACCAGTCTGAGTTCATCTACATGCTGCCTCCATGTGTGAGCCTCCAGATTTCTAAAGTCTGTGCTGAACAGTTTGCTCCACTCACTTACATAGTTAAAGCTTCAATCTGGAACATTCCCAATGTCTTTGAAAACAGCGGTCATAAAGCCTCTCCTAAAGAAGAGCAGGGGTCAGGGGGAGGGGTCATAAAATCTCTCCTAAAGAAGAGCAGGGGTCAGGGGGAGGGGTCATAAAGCCTCTCCTAAAGAAGAGCAGTCTTGATGCTGCAGTGCTGAGTCATGACCGGCCCATCTCTGATCTGACATAAGGTTGTTTACAACAGTCACAGATTTCCTCTTAATAAACAACTCATTTGATGTTTTTCAGTCAGGTTTTAGACCTCATCACAGCACTGAGACTGCTGTTGTCAAGGTGACAAATGACGTCCGCCTGAACACTGACACGGGCAAAGCCTCAGTCTTAATTCTGTTAGATCTGAGTGCGGGTAGTGGCTTTAATCCGATACAATCTGACATCTTCGTGTGCGTGTAAACACCTTACTCCGATAGAAATCGGCGTTCGTACTTTGTTGAAATTGGTAACATTTCTCAGACCACATGCCCCTGACCTGTGGGGTGCCCCAAGGGTCAATCCTGGGACCCCTTTTGTTCAGCGTTTTTGTGGCGCGAATCCTGCGTTTAGAGCATCGGACGCGGTGTGTCGGGGGCGTTTGAGCGTCCAAAAAGGTCAAAAGTAGCCAACGCAGAAAAGTTGAAGAAAAGCTCAACTTTTTTGCTCAGCATCATTCAGTGATTACGCTCCAGTGACGTGCTACGCACGACCAGGAAGAAGACCCAAAACAAACCCTGCAATCATAAAGATGCAGCTCTTGGAGCAAATAATGATATTGACTAAACTCAGCTCTGAAGTATCTGTGGGTCCCAGAAAAGCCTCAGAGCCGAACACCTCCGTTTTTGGACTTTGTAAAGTGAATGCACCAAAGCCACTTTCATCGAACCAAGAGAACAGCAACACAGGGAAACACAATCCCTCCACTGCACATATGCGCTGGGCGCCTCGGTCTGCTGGTGAGTTTATTTCCGCGTCCGGGGCGTCTGCCTTCAAATGTACAGGCGTCCAATTCTGGCGTCGGGCGCGAATTTGGACGCAGCGGTTTGAGCGTAGCTTAAAAGCGATGTGTCCATCCCGGAGACACCGTCACGATGTCAAATCAATATGGGAAAGAGTGTCTGGAGTGTCTGCCAGTGTGGGCCAATAGATTTAGTGTTCCATCTGGCGGCTCAGGAAGCACGGCCAAAATGTATGATTCATGTCAGCAAAAGTGTTAAATTGAGTGAATAGAAATGAAGGTTTTGGGATTTCTGTCTTTGTGATTTTAATGCGTTTTTCCTGTCGTGTGAAGCACTTTGAATTGCCTTGTGTGCGAATTGTGCTCTACAAATAAACTTGCCTATTGGGTTTGTCAGTATATGGTCCACCCTTAGTAGTACTTCATATATTTCGCTTGACTTGACTTTGACTACTCCTTGCACCTGTGTGTAAATGTCACCACTTTGGCCTCTCTCTCCCTCATGTTTTTGGGTTGGACCAGGTCAGAAAGGCACGAATGGAAAAAGTCTCCCTCCTTTTCTCTCTTGGCATGGACGATTTACACTTCTTCCACTGAATTTAACCCGCTTTTCCAAAAGCTTGCCGTACATTTGGTCTTTAATGTGATTAGACCGTTTCCTAATATTAAACTCGATCCAATATTTTAAGACATTAAAACTATGACGTAGATTTCCCCTAAAAATGTCTTGAATGACGACTGTAACTCATTATTTTACTTTAATTATTTAGTCTGTCTTGAGATACAATAGTTTTTTCATCAGAAACACCACGTCATTCTTACCTGAGCCATAAAACGTCTTTTAATAGCACTTGTTTGAAGTTCGTGCATAATAAAGATAACAATTATTTGAATACTAAATTAGTTGATGATTATCTAAATAGTCGACTAGTTGCAAATAATCAATTTACTTGTTTCAGCCCTGCTTTAAACACAACGTAGCACAAACGACAAGCTCTGAGCACCAACAAGGAACAAGAAATGGCCCAAAGGGAAAACAAGTACCGGTGCCGGCCTGGAACGCGTCGCATGTTTCAACCGAGACACAGGAAAAGGTCATTAAGAAGTTTAGCCAATGACATAACTTGTTGTTTCCATGTCTGCGATGATGTCAGCTTGGTAAAGAGACCACATGCAAAGATGGGGGATTTCTACCATTTCTGAGTCACTTTAAATCGACATCACGTTTAAAGTGTATGTCATTGAGTGGAATGCACGTCTTCCCTGCGTTACAGACAGTTCCAGGGAGAAAAACACAACCACAGCACAAAACATCCAAATAAACAAGACTTTTTTCACCTGCCGCCATGTTAATTAAAAAGTACAGCAATGTCATTTGAAGCGTGCTTTTTCTTTTACAAGCTATGTCAACGATGTGCTCTTGAATAGCTCTCAGCCGTCATGGATCCATGGGATTGTCTTTATAGCGCTGTCTATGTTGACGGAAGGCATGTTGGAGCAGACCGCTAACATACCTGCGCATTTAGAACCCTTCTATCTCGGATAAATGGGTTTAATTTAGTCAATCTCACGACAACTAAGCACATTCTTGCTGCATGACTAATCACAAGGGTCAAAAGCTAAATGCAAAGGGGAGACATGGCCTCACTAACTAACTTCAACTTTGAACTTTTGGGTTCTCATTATGTCGTTGACTTTGTTTACGTGTAAGCAATGCAATTCAAGCAAGAATATCTGGCTTCAACTCGCAGTCTTAAACCCGTCTTAAAGCCTGTCCAAAGCAATTATGTGAAGGAGCATGCAAAGAAAGCAGGACTATTTTCAGGTTTTGTTTACATGGCTCCTGGCTAAAGTTACGCCCGATTTTAAACGAGGCAGGGTTCATGTGTAAGTCTGTGCAAGAACACCCAAAAAATGAAAAATAGGGGATTAAATGTCAAAGTTAATGAAAAATGTTGGTATAATACAAGATAATAGATGTATTAGGTGAACTTTTGTCATGGTTCCAAGCCCTTGTCATGATGCAGTGAGAAAAATGCATTTAATTAACGGTGCACTCCTGTGGGGAGAAAAAATACTTTACAAACTCAGCTGAAGTCACCTGCTTTTCTTCATGGAGATAGTTAAGTTCAATCCCATACTTATTGCGAACTCCCTAGGGGCCCAGGGGCCAAATGCCAAATTGCCTTAACCACTTTTTGTTAGCCCTCAGGCTTCCTGCTAAATTTGCCCAAATAACCAAAAGTAGAACTTTTTCTGTCAAATTGGACAAAATCTGCTCTTTAAACCACTTTTCTTAAACATTTTTGATGTTATACAGACCTAATATTAATGTTTCAAGTCTTATTTAAGCTGCGGCTCATCAAAAATACGTCAAACGCTGACATTTTGAATGATTAACTTCTGTATGTGTCAAAATGTGGCCTTTGATGAAAACAGTTTGGACACCCTGCTCTATAGTTACATAGTGCACTTTTATTGTATACCATGATGACTGGTATAGCTTTATATTATACACTCAGTAGGGCAGTTGTTGACTAAGGCCCAGGCTTGTGACTAAAGAGGGTGTGGAGCTGGTCAAATCTCTCAAAGCCTCTGATCGAATCACATACTGACCCAAACTGTACCTACATGACCACATTTTTTCAGAAAAGTACAGATAAAAAATATTTAAAAAGAATAATGAACTCCCAGTTCTAAGCGACTAAGGAGCTACTACTCAAGGTTAGTAGTAGTAGTAGTAGTAGTAGTAGTAGTAGTAGTAGTAGTAGTAGTAGTAGTAGTATTGTGAATTAATACACTCTTCACTAGGATTACACAATATATTTGTGATATGATGATTAAGTACTGCAATATCGATGTATCGCTGTATTTTAATATATTTTTGACAGATTTTCATGCCATAATTTGTTAGTTAAACACAATCAAACTGTGTCCAAATAAAAACTTAACAGAGATAAACCCAAGACTAAAGAGAGTGAATAATGAAACCTTTTTCAACATTTTCATTTTAAATACAGTACATTTCTGGACCTTGGTGTTATTGAGATAAATGTAATGTTAGATATCGATACTACATAACTTGATTTCTGGGTTCATTATGATTTAGAACAGCCTTATCCATTTGTCTCATTTTAGTCCATTTATAGCACACATTTAGGCCTCATACAGTCCTGGTTTAGATCTGGTGGCGCTCGGTACTCTAACAAATACTCCAATTATTACCCAACACAAAGATCTGAAACTCATTTAGCAGAAACCTCAATTGATCGAGGATTCAAACCCGGGACCCTCTCGCTGCGTGGCCAGAATGCTAACCCCTCTGCCACCGCGCCATATTGAAACACATCATTCTCCTAGAGTAGTCTGCATATTTGAATGACATCATTGTCGTCCGTCGAGCAAGAACTGTGGCTTTATTGAGGAGTTAGCGAGCGGCCCGGACGATTAGCAAGGCGCTGGGTTGGCGGTCCAATTACCCATCATGCTTTGTGCTCCGGCCTGACCAGTACATACCGGCATTCAAACCAAAAACAATGGCGATATTCACTGGATCTGTGCGTATCTCAGGGCTTTTTGCCATCTAAAACGTGACGCGTGTAATTGTGAAAAGGACGCGGGACAATAGCTTTACTGTAGCATCACTGTAGAGCCTGAAAACATGTTGTGAATGTTTCATGCTTTCAAATATTTGGAGAGGTTTTTTCAAGTGCGTGTGATAAATGTGGAATCGAAATGCGCACCTCCTTGTGCGGGTTGTGAACTTCCAGGATTCAAGATGGTTGCGTAACCTGTGTTTGCATTGACAGAGAGTTATAGGTTTGTGATATAGGCTCCAGGGGCAGGGGACAGGGGCTACAGGGGCTACAGGGGCTACAGGGGCAGGGGACAGGGGCTACAGGGGCAGGGGACAGGGGCAGGGGACAGGGGCTACAGGGGACAGGGGCTACAGGGGCTACAGGGACAGGGGCAGGGGCTCCAGGGGCAGGGGCTACAGCCGACAGGGGCTACAAGGACAGGGGCTACAGGGGACAGGGGACAGGGGCAGGGGCTCCAGGGGACAGGGGCTACAGGGACAGGGCTACAGGGACAGGGGCTACAGGGGCAGGGGCTACAGGGACAGGGGCTACAGGGGACAGGGGCTACAGGGGCATGGGACAGGGGCTACAGGGGCAGGGGTATGGGACAGGGGCTACAGAGGACAGGGGCTACAGGGGCAGGGGACAGGGGCTACTGGGAACAGGGGCTACAGGGGCAGGGGACAGGGGCTACAGAGGACAGGGGCTGCAGGGGCTACAGGGACAGGGGCTACAGGGGCATGGGACGGGCTACAGGGGCAGGGGCATGGGACAGGGGCTACAGGGACAGGGGCTACAGGGACAGGGGGGCAGGGGACAGGGGCATGGGACAGGGGCTACAGGGGCATGGGACAGGGGCTACAGGGGCTACAGGGACAGGGGCTACAAGGACAGGGGGGGCAGGGGACAGGGGCATGGGACAGGGGCTACAGGGGCAGGGGACAGGGGCTACAGGGGCAGGGGACAGGGGCTACAGGGACAGGGGACAGGGGCTACAGGGGCAGAGAGGGCCATGTGTGTCTGAAGTCAGGCCTGGACCTATTTCCATCCACCAAACGTGATAAATAAGACTGATCCACACAGTCCATTTGTTCAAACAGAACAACAAATCTCAAACTAATTCTCAACTTTAGTCCCAGGTTTGGTTCTTAGTTCAGCCCTGATTAACCGGCAACGCTGGATATTAGAGATGGAGAGAGGATGAATCTGAGGTTAGAGCTGGAGGCCCAGAGGAAGAGCTAAGAGGAGAGGAGCAGAGGAAGCAGAGAAGAATGTTAGAGGAGCAGAGGATGCAGAGAAGAATGTCAGAGGAGCAGAGGATGCAGAGAAGAATGTTAGAGGAGCAGAGGATGCAGAGAAGAATGTCAGAGGAGCAGAGGATGCAGAGAAGAATGTTAGAGGAGCAGAGGATGCAGAGAAGAATGTCAGAGGAGCAGAGGATGCAGAGAAGAATGTTAGAGGAGCAGAGGATGCAGAGAAGAATGTCAGAGGAGCAGAGGATGCAGAGAAGAATGTCAGAGGAGCAGAGGATGCAGAGAAGAATGTCAGAGGAGCAGAGGATGCTGAGAAGAATGTCAGAGGAGCAGAGGATGCTGAGAAGAATGTCAGAGGAGCAGAGGATGCAGAGAAGAATGTCAGGAGCAGAGGATGCAAAGGAGAGGGGCAGAGGATGCAGAGGAAGAAAAGGAGAGCGTGTCAGATGGAGCAGAACACGTGGTGCCATGTTTATTGCCAAAATTGATTTATTTGAATTGCCTTATGTAACGACCAATCGTAATGTAATATCGACACCACCTCATCATCCGCTTCAAGTCCTTCATGTTATTTCTAATTTCATGCATCAACCAAAACATTACGACCACACAACGTTCTCAAAGAGGACATTATATGACAAAAATAAGTGCAATTGTGACCATTTTGATACGATGTCACGGTCCTAATGTCATTCTTAAAGGTGCACTACGTAACCTTTCAGTTCAGGCTCTGCCTCTCTGAACTCGGTGAAACACATAACAGCCGAATCACCTCTGGTTTGTTTCTGATCCCGTCCCGGACAATGCCAAAACTTGTCCTGCACATTTCAATACGTTCTCTTGCCAAAAGCCTGTTTACCTCAGATGCCCCCCCCCCCTCTCTCCTGCGCCTGTGTTTGTTTAAACCTTCTGCATTTTTCACACCGGTCTTAAAGTCATCTGGAGCTGTGCTGACAGCAGCAGACAGATCCTGGAAAACACACAGACGCTCAGACATAACACACACAACCCACGCCCTGGTGGAGCGTAGAGGTACTGCGCCCTGCTGTCCGGGCAGAAGAGACTATTTAAATAAGGAGCGTTTTGTGTTCAAATATAAGTGACAAACTTTATATTCTGCCACGTCACCTTCTTATGTTTGCCATAAAAATGTGCGATGTAATATTTTGTTCAGTAAAACGACATAATGACTTAAGTCTTTTTTATGTAATGAAGGATATTCAGCATTTGTTGGAGCCGGGAATTAAACTCACAAAGCTGAGGCCGGCCACTCTGAGCATATGTGCTGCCGCTTTAACCACTCAACCACCAGGCATCATTAAAGCTGCATTCTCGAAGCGTGAAAGGAGGAAATTGGTATTTAAAATTCAGAACTTTTTCAGACTGAAAAGTGACGCAGCAGCGCTAAGTTCTTCTGCATACGGCTCTTTTTTTATTACGGGTTTGTGTTGATAAAATAGTTTGTGTTTCGATGCAGACAGCACACAGCGGCCTGAATTTGTCACAGAGTGCTTCTTTTACAATTATACACGTTATTGTACGGGGAATGTACTCATCAACAAGCATTAAGTCCAGTACACCAGCTTTAACGTGTATTTGAACAGGTGCTAGACAGAGCCTCGTTCAATTCTATTTAAATGTCAAGTATAGCTTTATTTTTTAGCTTTATAAAGTTGAGATAGACGTTATTGTCCCTATAGGTTATATTGTCCCTATAGGTTAAGGTGTTTTCTGCATTTTATCCATCCTTTATACAAGCGTTCGCACAGCCGGGAACTTGTGCAGTGGCAACCGAGTCCGCCATTTTGAAAGGGGCACAACAGCACGTCTACTACATACGAAATGCCAAAAACCTGCTTAATCTGTCAGGACATCGCTCTGTTGACTGACCAAGAAGTGAGAGCTTTGTCGTGTGCCTTAGTTTTGCCGTTATCGTCTACAGAATCACAGTATTCGTAGCTCATTATGCCGTAGAAAAGGATGCGGTCGTGTCGGTTTTGATATATCGCGTGCCCCTTTTAAAATGGCCGCCATGGGGAAGCCTCGGCTGTATGACGTCGCCGCGAACGCACGTATTAAGGCCTATCACAATAATATAATCATTCAATAAACACTAAGTCAGCCCTCCCCCTGCCCGTTTACCCGCCCCCCTGACGCTCTCTGCCCCGCCTTGGCTGGAAGGTTGGCTCTTCACTTTGCTCACTGCCGTCTCACTCATAACTAGATCACTTCTAGACCCGGTGCGTCCGTGTTTCCTCCAGGTGCAGCTCCCTGTGAGTGGAGTCTGGCTTTGTGCTTGTTTAACCCTGGTTCAGTTCTGATCCCGGCCCAGCTGCTCGTGTTGTTCCTGCCGCATACTTCCTCCTCTGGCTCCAAGAATCCAAACCTGGACCCGGCCGGCCAAGACTTGGTGTGGTTTTCCTGCCCCACCCACTGTGAAATGCAGTCAAAACAAAGGGAGATTAGGCCAAGGATTCCGCTGCTACGGCTGCCACAGGTGCACGGGAGGGAAAAGGCTGGTTTACTTTGAGTTTTGACCCTCTGAGGCTGCCGTACTGCTTGGTTTTTTAAGGTAATCCCACGTGCAGACGTAAACAAGTCAGAGACGTGAACATTGTTTTTGGTTTAATAGTAAGAGCAGTTCTTAGTAAAGACAACTGTGCACGTTCATGGTTAAAGGTGCACTATGTAACACCACCCGCTCGTCTCTATGGAGATTGTAGCTTTGTCTGGGTTCTTGAATGTTCCACAGCATTAAGCCTGTCAATCTCCACTCTGCACCTGAAACGTTGATTCTATTCTTACCACTACAAATTACTAGTCATTTGCTTTAAACTTTTTGTGATCTTTTTGTATTTAAAGTTATATTACACTCTGACACAGGTCACAATAAATACACGTAATTTTGTACATGTACAAAAATGTTTCGGGAGATTATTCAAAGTTGTTTCAATATTATTTTGTAGCATTATAATCAATCAATCAATCAATAATTGTCATCCCGTGACAGGCCGAGCGTGGAATAATGTAAACTCTTGATGTTTTGAGGCGTTCATCGTTCTGTTGGAGTAAACACGCAGCATGTTTGTGATTCATTCATAAAGCGGTTTGTTGTGGCCCAGCGGCTCCTGTCATCACTTCACTCTCTCTACGGGATCAATTGAACACCAGACCTGCGGCCCCGGGCCCCTCTGCCATGGACATGTGTGGGAACAGCCGAGTTGATAATGTGAACTGGAGTAACCCGCTGAGCCTCGTGTTCACGACAATGATGCGCTCGAAACATGAGATAATTGTTATGTTGATGGTGGTTGTTGGAGGTCACTGATCTTTGTGTGGACTGCGTGTTCTTCCAGTGTTTTAGCCAAACAACATGCAGTTTATTCCTCTTGTTAGCTGCTCCTGACCCAGAGCCGGGCTCAGGTCTGATCCAGAACATGACTTAAAACGTCTAATTTGAGATTATTAGCAACTTAATGCAGTTTGTGAGATGTAAACATGGTTAAATGACCCAGACCAGGACTAAACCAGGATGCACTGAACCTAAACCAGGACTTAGAGAGTCTAAACCAGGACTTAGAGAGGTCTAAACCAGGACTTAGAGAGTCTAAACCAGGACTTAGAGAGGTCTAAACCAGGACTTAGAGAGGTCTAGACCAGGACTTAGAGAGGTCTAGACCAGGACTTAGAGAGGTCTAAACCAGGACTTAGAGAGTCTAAACCAGGACTTAGAGAGGTCTAGACCAGGACTTAGAGAGGTCTAAACCAGGACTTAGAGAGTCTAAACCAGGACTTAGAGAGGTCTAAACCAGGACTTAGAGAGGTCTAGACCAGGACTTAGAGAGGTCTAGACCAGGTCTGGATCAGGACTGACCCAGGTCACAGTCATGTCTGACCTCTTCTTCCCTCAGGACTTGTGTGGTCATCACTCCTGTGACACGTTGGGCATGGCGGACGTGGGCACCATCTGTTCCCCTGAGAGGAGCTGTGCTGTGATCGAGGACGACGGGCTCCACGCGGCCTTCACTGTCGCTCACGAGATCGGTAAAACTTCAATCATGTCAAAACTCATATTATGCATGATCTTGTTTTGTGTCTTGAGAGCCTTTATTTGATGTATTGAAGACCACACATTATTTATTATCAGTCATGCATTCCCTCATCAGGATTGGTGTTAGCGCGCCATCTACTGGTCACAGAGGGACTAACCACAGGGGGAAAAAACAAAAGCTATCTTGCCCCAACATGCGAATGTGCCCTGAACCTCACCACACGTCACTGCCATCATGTCTCCTTTAAGTCTCTGGAAGCAGGCCAAGCGAGCCGCGGCTCGTGCTGTCGCAGAGGCAAAAACCCGGGCCTGGGAGGAGTTCGGGGAGGCCATGGAGGAGGACTATCGGTCGGCACCAAAGAAATTCTGGCAAACCGTCCGGCGCCTCAGGAGGGGGAAGCAGTGTCTCACAAACACCGTTTACCGTGCGGGTGGAGGCCTGCTGACCTCGACTGGGGATGTCGTCGGACGGTGGAAGGAATACTTTGAGGATCTCCTTAATCCCTCAGTCACGTCTTCCGAAGAGGAAGTAGAGACCGGGGACTCGGAGGCTGACTCATCCATCACCCAAGCTTAAGTCACTGAGGTTGTTCGCAAACTCCTCGGTGTCAGGGCTCCGGGGGTGGATGAGATCCGCCCTGAGTACCTAAAGTATCTGGATGTTGTAGGACTGTCTTGGTTGACACGTCTCTGCAACATCGCGTGGCGTTCGGGGACCGTGCCTCTGGACTTGCAGACCGGGGTGGTGGTGGTCCCTCTGTTCAAGAAGGGGGACCGGAGGGTGTGTTCCAACTACAGAGGGATCACACTCCTCAGCCTCCCGGGTAAGGTCTATTCCAAGGTACTGGAGAGGAGAATCCGACCGATAGTCGAACCTCGGATTCAGGAGGAGCAGAGTGGTTTTCGTCCCGGTCGTGGAACACTGGACCAGCTCTATACCCTCCATCGGGTGCTCGAGGGTTCATGGGAGTTTGCCCAACCAGTCCACATGTGCTTTGTGGATCTGGAGAAGGCTTTCGACCGTGTCCCTCGAGGTGTCCTTTGGGGGGTGCTCCGGGAGTACGGGGTCCGGGGCCCTTTGCTCAGGGCTGTCCGGTCCCTGTATGACCGGAGCAGGAGCTGTGTTCGCATTGCCGGCAGTAAGTCAGACCTGTTCCCAGTGCATGTTGGACTCCGCCAGGGCTGCCCTTTGTCACCGGTTCTGTTCATAATTTTTATGGACAGAATTTCTAGGCGCAGTCAGGGGTCGGAGGGTGTCCAGTTTGGGGACCACAGGATCTCATCTCTGCTGTTTGCAGACGATGTTGTCCTGATGGCTCCATCAAACCCGGACCTGCAACATGCACTGGGACGGTTTGCAGCCGAGTGTGAAGCGGCTGGGATGAGAATCAGCACCTCCAAATCCGAGGCCATGGTTCTCGACCGGAAAAAGGTGGCTTTCCCTCTCCAGGTGGGAGGGAAGTCCTTGCCCCAAGTGGAGGAGTTCAAGTATCTCGGGGTCTTGTTCACGAGTGAGGGAAGGATGGAGCGTGAGATCGACAGGCGGATCGGTGCAGCAGCTGCAGTGATGCAGTCGCTGCATCGGACCGTTGTGGTAAAGAGGGAGCTGAGCCGAAAGGCAAAGCTCTCTGTTTACCGGTCGGTCTACGTTCCTACCCTCACCTATGGTCATGAGCTTTGGGTAATGACCGAAAGAACAAGATCGCGGATACAAGCGGTCGAAATGAGTTTCCTCCGCCGTGTGGCTGGGCGCTCCCTTAGAGATAAGATGAGGAGCTCGGCCACACGGGGGGAGCTCGGAGTAGAGCCGCTGCTCCTCCACGTCGAGAGGAGCCAGCTGAGGTGTCTCGGGCATCTGTTCCGGATGCCTCCTGGGCGCCTCCCTCGGGAGGTGTTTCAGGCATGTCCCACCGGGAAGAGGCCCCGGGGAAGACCCAGGACACGCTGGAGAGACTATGTCTCTCGGCTGGCCTGGGAACGCCTCGGGATCCCCCCGGAGGAGTTAGAGGAAGTGTCTGGGGAGAAGGAGGTCTGGGAGTCCCTGCTCAGACTGCGGCCCCCGCGACCCGGCCCCGGATAAAGCGGCAGAAGATGGATGGATGGGCCTTTATTTTCCAGTGTTTTTCAAACTTCAGTCGTTTCCATGCGACGAAACAAGTGGCAGCAGGTACAGATATTATGTAAATGTGAATTCATATTAAACCTGAGCCCGTGAAGAGATTGAAGCGCGAGGCTCTGAACAGGAGAGGACATGTCATCTACTTTCTCCACAAACACAGAGCGTAAGTGTAATACCAGAGCGGATTAACATGAAGACTGGTTTAGTCCTGCTTTAGATTCCACTAAGCTTCTCAAAGAGCCCAAAAACAGGGCTGTGAGCATCATGTTAATGGCCCCAAAATAATAGAATACAGTTGATATGTGTGGGCCCCGTGTGACTATGTACTGAAGAACGACCCCGAGTTCAAAAAGGTGAAGAATCCCTGTCATAGAGCCACTGGTTTTGTTCCATTTTGGCATTGGTGCTTTCTACAACAGCGATCGACCTGGTTTAGCCCTGGTTTAGCCCCTGGTTTGGCCCCTGGTTTAGCCCCTGGTTTAGCCCCTGGTTTAGCCCCTGGTTTAGCCCTGGTTTGGCCCCTGGTTTGGCCCTGGTTTGGCCCCTGGTTTGGCCCTGGTTTAGCCCTGGTTTGGCCCCTGGTTTAGCCCTGGTTTAGTCCCTGGTTTAGCCCCTGGTTTAGCCCCTGGTTTAGCCCTGGTTTGGCCCCTGGTTTGGCCCCTGGTTCATTCCCTGGTTTAGTCCCTGGTTCGGCCCCTGGTTTGGCCCCTGGTTCGGCCCCTGGCCCCTGGTTCGGCCCCTGCTTCGGCCCCTGGTTTAAACCTCCTCTCTCCTCCAGGTCACCTCCTGGGCCTGTCCCATGACGACTCTAAGTTCTGTGAGGAACGTTTCGGGGTGAACAGTGACAAGCGCCTGATGTCGTCCATCCTCACCTCCATCGACGCCTCTAAACCCTGGAGCAAATGCACCTCGGCCACCGTCACCGACTTCTTCGATGATGGAAACGGTAAAGATTTGTCTCACTGTGTTTTCATGTTGCAGGAGTGCATTTAACTGCAGTAATACTCAATCATAAATGTACAATTTTAATTTCAATTAAACAAGATCACAACAGCAGTTTCCTCCAAGAGCCACAGGGAAAAACAGATTCAACAAATGTCTCAACATCTCTGTCCTTAAACGACAGGACAAACGGTCAAACTCTCAGGAGAAGCTCAGTGGACGGGTCACTCCTCTGGACGCTCAGGCAGCTGCAGTTACTGACCGCTCAGGAAGAGAGACGCTGGTTCATCTGAGGCAGTTCATCCAGGCACGTGGGAGCCATTCATCTAGAGTAGAGCGTTCCTCCAGCAGGTCACATCAGCAGTGTCTTAACCTGAACCAGGGGAGAGAAGAAGGAGAAGAACATGCAAACAGACATGAACAGACACGGATGAAATAATATATGAAGTATTGTTGATAGTAAAGTATTCAGAAGATACTTTGTCCCGGGGCAGCGGAGCAGAAGTATTCCTGTTCCTAACGGGTCTGACCTTCATACTCCTTGAACCAAACCTACTCATTGATTTTTAAAAATGTCTTAATGCAATTGAATTTCCTCTTGCGTTGCCATAGAAACATGCAAACAGTATCTGCTGCATCTACAGGATTTTAATTAGGCTCTGGTCACATGGGTTTAATTAGTGAATAGTGAAAATACAGAGTCTGGACTCATGTAAAGGCAAGTTTATTTGTGGAGCACATTTCATACACAAAGTGCTTCACAGCAGGAAAAATGCATTCAAATCACAAAGAAATGACAGAAACAGAAATACAATAAAATTAACTCAATTAAAAATTGTCAATCCAACTGATTGTCTAAACTAATAAAATCACAAACAAAAGAGAAGAGTGCAAAGAAAAAATCCTTTCAGTTCATATGCACAGCTAAACAAAACAGTTTTTAGCTTAGATTTGAACATTGTCAGAGTAGAACCTGTCTCACATCTTCAGGAAGACTGTTCCAGATTTTAGCTGCATAAAACTGAAATGCAGATTCCCCATGTTTAGTCCTGACTCTGGCACCAGCAGGAGGCCGGTCCATGTTTAGTCCTGACTCTGGCACCAGCAGGAGGCCGGTCCATGTTTAGTCCTGACTCTGGCACCAGCAGGAGGCCGGTCCATGTTTAGTCCTGACTCTGGCACCAGCAGGAGGCCGGTCCATGTTTAGTCCTGACTCTGGCACCAGCAGGAGGCCGGTCCATGTTTAGTCCTGACTCTGGCACCAGCAGGAGGCCGGTCCATGTTTAGTCCTGACTCTGGCACCAGCAGGAGGCCGGTCCATGTTTAGTCCTGACTCTGGCACCAGCAGGAGGCCGGCCCATGTTTAGTCCTGACTCTGGCACCAGCAGGAGGCCGGTCCATGTTTAGTCCTGACTCTGGCACCAGCAGGAGGCCGGTCCATGTTTAGTCCTGACTCTGGCACCAGCAGGAGGCCGGCCCATGTTTAGTCCTGACTCTGGCACCAGCAGGAGGCCGGTCCATGTTTAGTCCTGACTCTGGCACCAGCAGGAGGCCGGCCCATGTTTAGTCCTGACTCTGGCACCAGCAGGAGGCCGGTCCCTGAGGTCTTCAGAGTCTGAGATGGTTCATATGGCACTAACATGTCTGAGATGTACTTTGGTGCTAGGCCATGGAGAGACTTGTACACCAGCAGAGCTGCTTTAAAGTCTCTTCTCTGAGCCACAGGGGGCAGTGCAGAGACCTGAGAACAGGACTAATGTGATGGTACTTCCTGGTTCTAGTACTTCCTGGTTCTGGTCAGGACCCGAGCAGCAGCGTTCTGGATGTACTGCAGCTGTTTTACAGCTCGTTTGGAGAGACCTGTGAACAGGCTGTTACAGTCTAATCTACTGGAGACAAACACATGGATAAGTCTCTCTTAATCTGGTTTTGACACTATATTTTAGATTTTGGGTTGATTTTTTAGATGGTAAAAAGCTGCTGATGTTATTGATTTGACGTGGCACAATCACTGAGCCATAAACAAAATGTGTTTATTATGTAACATGTCATACGCCTGTAACCATGTTCTAATGTGTTTATTATGTAACATGTCATACGCCTGTAACCATGTTCTAATGTGTTTATTATGTAACATGTCATACGCCTGTAACCATGTTCTAATGTGTTTATTATGGAACATGTCATACGCCTGTAACCATGTTCTAATGTGTTTATTATTTAACATGTCATACGCCTGTAACCATGTTCTAATGTGTTTATTATGGAACATGTCATACGCCTGTAACCATGTTCTAATGTGTTTATTATGGAACATGTCATACGCCTGTAACCATGTTCTAATGTGTTTATTATGTAACATGTCATACGCCTGTAACCATGTTCTAATGTGTTTATTATGGAACATGTCATACGCCTGTAACCATGTTCTAATGTGTTTATTATGGAACATGTCATACGCCTGTAACCATGTTCTAATGTGTTTATTATGTAACATGTCATACGCCTGTAACCATGTTCTAATGTGTTTATTATGGAACATGTCATACGCCTGTAACCATGTTCTAATGTGTTTATTATGGAACATGTCATACGCCTGTAACCATGTTCTAATGTGTTTATTATGTAACATGTCATACGCCTGTAACCATGTTCTAATGTGTTTATTATGTAACATGTCATACGCCTGTAACCATGTTCTAATGTGTTTATTATGGAACATGTCATACGCCTGTAACCATGTTCTAATGTGTTTATTATGGAACATGTCATACGCCTGTAACCATGTTCTAATGTGTTTATTATTTAACATGTCATACGCCTGTAACCATGTTCTAATGTGTTTATTATTTAACATGTCATACGCCTGTAACCATGTTCTAATGTGTTTATTATTTAACATGTCATACGCCTGTAACCATGTTCTAATGTGTTTATTATGGAACATGTCATACGCCTGTAACCATGTTCTAATGTGTTTATTATGTAACATGTCATACGTCTGTAACCATGTTCTAATGTGTTTATTATGTAACATGTCATACGCCTGTAACCATGTTCTAATGTGTTTATTATGTAACATGTCATACGCCTGTAACCATGTTCTAATGTGTTTATTATGGAACATGTCATACGCCTGTAACCATGTTCTAATGTGTTTATTATGTAACATGTCATACGCCTGTAACCATGTTCTAATGTGTTTATTATGTAACATGTCATACGCCTGTAACCATGTTCTAATGTGTTTATTATGTAACATGTCATACGCCTGTAACCATGTTCTAATGTGTTTATTATGGAACATGTCATACGCCTGTAACCATGTTCTAATGTGTTTATTATGTAACATGTCATACGCCTGTAACCATGTTCTAATGTGTTTATTATGTAACATGTCATACGCCTGTAACCATGTTCTAATGTGTTTATTATGTAACATGTCATACGCCTGTAACCATGTTCTAATGTGTTTATTATGTAACATGTCATACGCCTGTAACCATGTTCTAATGTGTTTATTATGTAACATGTCATACGCCTGTAACCATGTTCTAATGTGTTTATTATGTAACATGTCATACGCCTGTAACCATGTTCTAATGTGTTTATTATGTAACATGTCATACGCCTGTAACCATGTTCTAATGTGTTTATTATTTAACATGTCATACGCCTGTAACCATGTTCTAATGTGTTTATTATGGAACATGTCATACGCCTGTAACCATGTTCTAATGTGTTTATTATGGAACATGTCATACGCCTGTAACCATGTTCTAATGTGTTTATTATGTAACATGTCATACGCCTGTAACCATGTTCTAATGTGTTTATTATGTAACATGTCATACGCCTGTAACCATGTTCTAATGTGTTTATTATGTAACATGTCATACGCCTGTAACCATGTTCTAATGTGTTTATTATGTAACATGTCATACGCCTGTAACCATGTTCTAATGTGTTTATTATGTAACATGTCATACGCCTGTAACCATGTTCTAATGTGTTTATTATGTAACATGTCATACGCCTGTAACCATGTTCTAATGTGTTTATTATGTAACATGTCATACGCCTGTAACCATGTTCTAATGTGTTTATTATGTAACATGTCATACGCCTGTAACCATGTTCTAATGTGTTTATTATGTAACATGTCATACGCCTGTAACCATGTTCTAATGTGTTTATTATGTAACATGTCATACGCCTGTAACCATGTTCTAATGTGTTTATTATGTAACATGTCATACGCCTGTAACCATGTTCTAATGTGTTTATTATGTAACATGTCATACGCCTGTAACCATGTTCTAATGTGTTTATTATGTAACATGTCATACGCCTGTAACCATGTTCTAATGTGTTTATTATGTAACATGTCATACGCCTGTAACCATGTTCTAATGTGTTTATTATGTAACATGTCATACGCCTGTAACCATGTTCTAATGTGTTTATTATGTAACATGTCATACGCCTGTAACCATGTTCTAATGTGTTTATTATGTAACATGTCATACGCCTGTAACCATGTTCTAATGTGTTTATTATGTAACATGTCATACGCCTGTAACCATGTTCTAATGTGTTTATTATGTAACATGTCATACGCCTGTAACCATGTTCCAATGTCTTTACTGTAATGACACATCTGTGATTAACCCAGTGTAAACCAGAGCCGTCTGAACTTAATAAAGGTGTCATTGAACTTCAAATACGATGGCTAATGCAGTTGATGCACTCTCTCTCCCCTCTCAGCCGAGTGCCTACTGGACTCGCCCCGCCTGCCCCTCTTAGGCCCAGAGGAGCTCCCGGGACAGTCCTACGACGCCGTCCGTCAGTGTCGTCTGGCCTTTGGGCCGGAGTACACGGTGTGTCCCGGGATGGACGTGTGTGCGCGGCTGTGGTGCGCTGTCATACGTCAGGGGCAGATGGTGTGTCTGACCAAGAAGCTGCCGGCGGTGGAGGGCACGCCCTGTGGGAAGGGCCGCATCTGCCTCCAGGGCAAGTGTGTGGACAAGACACGCAAGAGGCACTACTCGGTGAGACGCTTTATGGATTTTTATTACAAGTAGAGCTGCCAAGAGTATTGAAAATATTATACTGATTCAATAATACTAAAACTAGTCTTGAGAAATACTCACTGGAACACTTCAATACAGAAAACAAACACAAAACTAACTGATAACTCATATTAAACAGCATGTCCTTTATTTTGTGCTGAAAATGAGCATTTCTTTATCATTGTGGTATGAATGTTAGTCATGTTCGTTTTGTGGCAGCTCCGAGCTCTGTGACTGTTGTTGGATCCGTTTAATGATCTACTGTGGAACATTCCAGTCAACTAAACCCCACAATGTCCCTTTGAGCTTTAAGTGTCCACGTCATAAAAAGACATTAGGAAGTGCTAATAAGCTGAGTTTAGGAGGAATACACGAGGACTGAAGGGCCGCTCTTCTCCTCATTACAACACTCACTATTTGGTCTCACTCCAGTTTGAAATATCTGGCTTAAAATTCAATTAATCAAACGTCATGTTGCAAAAATGCTCTGGAAATATGTATTCCCAATTTGGACATTCTTCCTGTGCGTCTCCTCCCTGTGGCGTGTCCTGCCAAAGGAAACGTCTCTGAGTGTCAATAACTCATGTGGCTCGATGCAAAAACCTGTCAATGTTCTGCTTCTTACTGCACTTTGTTTTAATTACTATTTCAAACTCCATTAACCTAATAAACCAGAGAGAAACTTAAAGCTGCACTATGGAACTTTGTGAGGGAGGGTGCCACCTGCTCGTCTCCATGGAGATATTGAGATCATGGTTTAGTCTGGAACGTTCCACACGATGGTAATTAACATACAGTATTTCGTAAGGCTACCCCAAATAAATTGTCTGTTTGCTGTAACCCGAGTCAACATTTTTCATCTGGCACGGTCGGTAGGCAAATTCTTATTTTTTTTTATTTTGAAGGCCAAAAAAAAGATCAAAATGTTGTCATTTTTTGAGTCGGAGTGACCACCAGGGGTCAGAGGCTTCAACAGTCAATGACGGAAAACGTCTCTCTCAACCCGATCGGGAGACTAAATCTCACGATTTTAAGATATTTCGATCGACCTTTTGTACATCGCTATCCTTTATTTTGGTAGCGAAGGCAAGCGGGGGGAACATGCGGGGGACCGATAATATAATACATCCATGCGGGGGACACGGGCGCCGCCATGTTTGTTGTGATGACGCTGCTGGGCGTGTTTCAATCCCATAATGCATTTGCGTAAGTCAAATTTCACACCCTGACAGAGAAACACATGTCCTATGCAGACGCTAGTGGCGCCGACAGAGGCAAAACAGCTTGCAAAAAGCAATGTGACGAGTTCTACGCGCGCTCTGTTTTATTATAGACGCATGTGGAGGACTGAAAATGAAGACGCACATGCGGTGCACAGTGCGTTATCAGCCCTTTGGGATGAAAGACATGTTTAGCAGTGTGATAAAAGTATATGACACGGAGGTTCAGGAAAGACTGAAAAAGTGATAGGAAAGAGTCGGCGAAATAATTGAAAAATAAAAGATTTTGACGTTTTTTCAGCAAAATGCTGAAAAGACGTTTTTTTTTGCAGTCGGCTAGTTTCATAGTGGGTCGGTCAGGTTACGGCAAACAGACATATTATTTTGCTCAGCCTTATGCTAAAAAGAATAAATACAGTTGTTCTTACAGTGAGTGGGCTCGCCTCTCCACAGATCTGTCCTGTTGGTGTGTGTAACGAGGTAATGTGGAACCTTCCAAGCAAAGCAAGCCATTCGAAACCCTCAGGCAAAGTTACAGGTCAGATCTGTGGAGAGGCGACTCGGTTCATGATACAACGTCCCGTATTTCAATGTGTTTTGTAGCATTTAAAGCAGCAGAACTCCACCAGAAGGTTCCGTAGTGCCGCTTTTGGTCCTGGTTTAGTCCGTTTTGGTCCTGGTGTGTCACTACAAGCAGCAGCAGTGATGGTGCAGGAAAAAGAGCACATGAGGATGAGTCACGAGCCGAGCGTGTGAGAGGAGTCGGCTTTTAGTCTCACATTTTTATCACATGGTTTTCAAACTTGTCCCATGTTATTACAAAAGAGTCTCAAATATAATGATAAATTAACTTTAGAGATATGCAAAATATTTGATTCAATCGAACCATGTCACAGTGATGATGACGTGTGTTGATATTGACAGTGAAAGATGCACAAAATAAACCTAAAGACTTCTAAGTTACATCTTTTATCATAAGGTAATAAGTTTATTTGTGGAGCACATTTCATACACAAAGTGCTTCACAGCAGGAAAAATGCATTCAAATCACAAAGAAATGACAGAAACAGAAATACAATCAAATTAACTAAATAAAAAATCAAAAACACCGAGCCAAATCCACATGTATCGGACCACATCCCATATGTATTTGACATTACAGCTTGACATTTTATTTGATGGTGATAACATTTACCGTAAATGGGATGTTCTTAAATCGTCTATAATATGAGGATTCTGGGTAAAATGTTCAAAAACTGTGAGAAATCAAGATTTTAAAACCTTTGATCAGCAGCAGATCCAGCTGAGATGTATGATATAATCTATAATCCTGATTTGGCTCTAAAGTTTAAAAACACACAGAACCAGATCAAAGGAAGGATTGGATTTACACATTTGGATTTATATCGCATTTAAAATACTCACTTTTGCCTCAGTGTTGAATCCATGTGGAGGATGTTTCAGATCCAAACCAAGACCAAAGAAACTCCAAACCTGGTTTTACCGGGGATTAAACTGAATCACTTCTATCATCTCAGGACAAGACTCCTTCACTCTGTTCAACACATTCATCCTGTTCCGACATGTTCCACATGTTCTATTCCCTTCTTTCTGTCCCTCAGACGTCTAACCACGGCGGGTGGAGTTCCTGGGGGCCGTGGGGCTCCTGCTCTCGCTCCTGTGGAGGAGGTGTGCAGTTTGCCCAAAGACTCTGCAACAACCCGCCCCCTAGGAACCATGGGAGGTACTGCACGGGCAAAAGGGCCGTTTACAGGTCCTGCAACGGGACGCCCTGTCCACACACAGGTAACGTACTATTATACTATTACTGCGAATACAACCCATACTACTACTACTACTACTACTACTACTACCACTACTACAGGGACAATACAAACACTGCGGCCTGAGACTTGTATAGGGAGGGAGGTCTGGGTCTTGCGTCCTAGAGTCAGGACTAAACATGGACCGGCCTCCTGCTGGTGCCAGAGTCAGGACTAAACATGGACCGGCCTCCTGCTGGTGCCAGAGTCAGGACTAAACATGGACCGGCCTCCTGCTGGTGCCAGAGTCAGGACTAAACATGGACCGGCCTCCTGCTGGTGCCAGAGTCAGGACTTAACATGGACCGGCCTCCTGCTGGTGCCAGAGTCAGGACTAAACATGGACCGGCCTCCTGCTGGTGCCAGAGTCAGGACTAAACATGGACCGGCCTCCTGCTGGTGCCCAGAGTCAACACTAAACTTGGACCGGCCTCCTGCTGGTGCCAGAGTCAGGACTAAACATGGACCGGCCTCCTGCTGGTGCCAGAGTCAGGACCAAACATGGACCGGCCTCCTGCTGGTGCCAGAGTCAGGACCAAACATGGACCGGCCTCCTGCTGGTGCCAGAGTCAGGACCAAACATGGACCGGCCTCCTGCTGGTGCATGTGACAAGACATGTTTTTATTTGGCTTCTTCTTTATGTCTTTTTCTGTTTTGTGATTTTAATACATTATTTCCTCGTGTGTGAAGCACCTTGTGTAAAAATATGTTTCTCGTTTCTCTTTTCCAGTGAAGAGTTTCAGAGAAGAGCAGTGCGAGGTGCGGAACGGGCCCCAGACGGACCCTAAAGGTGTGAAGACGTTTGTGGAGTGGGTCCCCAAGTACGCCGGGGTGCTGCCCAAAGACATGTGCAAGCTCACCTGCCGAGCCAGGGGCACCGGGTACTACGTGGTCTTCTCACAGCGGGTAAGGGCCCCTCAGAGGGTAAGGGCCCCTCACAGCGGTGGGAACACTCTATGTGGGACAGTTTCTAAAACATAAACCTGAGATAAAACTCCCTGAACATTCACATTGTTTCTTCTTCTCTGGTGTTTTTGGCGGTCGTCCAAGTCAACAACATTCAATTTAATTTCCAATAAAGACTAAATAGTCCAGACCCATCTATATATATATATATATATATATATATATATATATATATATATATATATATATATATACATACATATATATATATACATACACATATGCATACATGCTTTTATTTGACTACAAATGTTTTCCCTCATCACTAAATTACTTTAGAGTCGTATCATGATTCATTAAAAACTTATACAAGTTTATCCCGGAATAGCAAATGTTTTAGGTTTAGAACGTTACTTCCTGTTGTAATTGATGACATCACACCAGGAAATGATCAGAAATATAATGTTTAAGTCCTTTGTCAGAGAATGAAACGACCCATAATCACGGGGCCAAATGTGTCTAATGTCACATGTTTTTACTTTGACAAATAGAAATATATGAGTTTTTTTGTTTTGAATCATGTTTAGAGGTTTAAAAATAAAAACCTGCCGTGCACACTTAGGGATCATCTCAAAATGGGTTGAAGCTGATAAGACGTAATATTTTCCGTCGGGGGGGGGGACCAACACAAACCCACATGAGGTTTCGGCCAATCACAGAAGACGTGAGATTCTCACTGCTTCTGTCACTCTGACATCATGTCTAAGGTCTAAACGCACGCTATTGACAATTACAGGTTTTGACAAGAAACATTAGTTTCTCACTCTCTCATCCTCATTGACTATCTCAATGTGGTCATCTCACAGTTTGGGTTGAATGGGACGGTCGTAGGGCCCCTAGGGCCCGTGGACCATGTGGATTAAGTAAACAAACATGCGACAGGTGACATTATTTGGAGAGTTCATAACGTCTAAATATAAACTTACCAAAGGATGTTCAGGGATGTTCACTAGAGGTGAGCAGGTCTATCAAGCTACTATCGTTTTATCAACGCGTTAACATTTGATGTGAAGCCAGACTTAAGTCTTTTTGGGGTCTTTTCAGCTTCAACCCATTTTGAGATGATCCCTTATACAGAGAATCACACTGTTCTTGTGTTGTGTGCAGGTGGTGGACGGCTCCGAGTGTCGGCCCTTCAGCAGCTCGGTGTGCGTCAGGGGAAAGTGTGTGAGAACCGGCTGTGACGGGATCATCGGTTCTAAACTCCAGTACGACAAATGTGGAGCGTGTGGAGGCGACAGCAGCGGCTGCGTCAGGGTCATGGGCAACTTCACCAAGAAGAGGTACAACACCACTAATGTGTCAGATGCCCTCCTCACTGACACGCCCTCCTCACTGACACGCCCTCCTCACTGACACGCCCTCCTCACTGACACGCCCTCCTCACTGACACGCCCTCATCACCGACAAGGCCCTCATCACTGACACGCCCTCACCACTGACACGCCCTCCTCACTGACACGCCCTCATCACTGACACGCCCTCACCACTGACACGCCCTCACCACTGACACGCCCTCATCACTGACACGCCCTCATCACTGACACGCCCTCATCACTGACACGCCCTCACCACTGACACGCCCTCCTCACTGACACGCCCTCATCACTGACACGCCCTCACCACTGACACGCCCTCCTCACTGACACGCCCTCCTCACTGACACGCCCTCATCACTGACACGCCCTCATCACTGACACGCCCTCATCACTGACACGCCCTCCTCACTGACACGCCCTCATCACTGACACGCCCTCACCACTGACACACCCTCACCACTGACACGCCCTCACCACTGACACGCCCTCATCACTGACACGCCCTCCTCACTGACACGCCCTCATCACTGACACGCCCTCACCACTGACACACCCTCACCACTGACACGCCCTCATCACTGACACGCCCTCATCACTGACACGCCCTCACCACTGACACACCCTCACCACTGACACGCCCTCATCACTGGCACGCCCTCCTCACTGACACGCCCTCATCACTGACACGCCCTCACCACTGACACGCCCTCATCACTGACACGCCCTCACCACTGACACGCCCTCACCACTGACACGCCCTCATGACACGCCCTCATCACTGACACGCCCTCATCACTGACACGCCCTCATCACTGACACGCCCTCATGACACGCCCTCATCACTGACACGCCCTCATGACACGCCCTCATCACTGACACGCCCTCATCACTGACACGCCCTCATCACTGACACGCCCTCCTCACTGACACGCCCTCATCACTGACACGCCCTCACCACTGACACACCCTCACCACTGACACGCCCTCATCACTGGCACGCCCTCCTCACTGACACGCCCTCATCACTGACACGCCCTCACCACTGACACGCCCTCATCACTGACACGCCCTCACCACTGACACGCCCTCACCACTGACACGCCCTCATGACACGCCCTCATCACTGACACGCCCTCATCACTGACACGCCCTCATCACTGACACGCCCTCATGACACGCCCTCATCACTGACACGCCCTCATCACTGACACGCCCTCATCACTGACACGCCCTCCTCACTGACACGCCCTCATCACTGACACGCCCTCACCACTGACACACCCTCACCACTGACACGCCCTCATCACTGGCACGCCCTCCTCAATGACACGCCCTCATCACTGACACGCCCTCACCACTGACACGCCCTCATCACTGACACGCCCTCATCACTGACACGCCCTCACCACTGACACGCCCTCACCACTGACACGCCCTCATCACTGACACGCCCTCACCACTGACACGCCCTCACCACTGACACGCCCTCATCACTGGCACGCCCTCATCACTGACACGCCCTCATCACTGACACGCCCTCACCACTGACACGCCCTCACCACTGACACGCCCTCATCACTGACACGCCCTCATCACTGACACGCCCTCACCACCCCTCAACACTGACACGCCCTCATCACTGACACACCCTCACCACTGACACGCCCTCATCACTGACACGCCCTCCTCACTGACACGCCCTCATCACTGACACGCCCTCATCACTGATCACTGACACGCCCTCATTACTGACACGCCCTCATCACTGACACGCCCTCATCACTGACACGCCCTCATCACCGACACGCCCTCCTCACTGACACGCCCTCCTCACTGACACGCCCTCATCACTGGACACGCCCTCATCACTGACACGCCCTCATCACCGACACGCCCTCCTCACTGACACGCCCTCATCACTGACACGCCCTCATCACTGACACGCCCTCACACAGTTGCTCTCTACATCTTTACTTTCTTCGAAGTCATATTAATCTATAAAAGATATTTCAGTCGGCCTTTTCCACTTCCACCCCACCTCTGACCTCGTGTCCTTCCGTCCGCAGTAAGGGCTACACCGACGTGGTGAAGATCCCGGCCGGCTCCACCCACGTGAAGGTCCGTCAGCATAAGGCCAAAGACCAGAGCAGATACTCGGCGTACCTGGCCGTGCGGAGGCCCAGCGGCGACTATCTCCTCAACGGGAAATTCATGATCTCCACCTCCGAAACCATCATCCCCCTGAACGGCTCCGTGTTGAACTACAGCGGGTGGAGCCAGCGCGACGAGTGGCTGCACAGCATGGGGCCCGGGGCCGTCCAGGAGCCAATCGTGGTCCAGATATTAGCGACGGACGCTAAGAAGCAACTGGATATCCGCTACAGCTTTTACATGCCCAGACGGACCGCTCCTTCCGCCAAAACCGCTACTACAACGACAACTACCACTACCACTACTGCCACGCCCACTACTGCTATGTCCACGCACAGTTCAGTGACCGCACCGGCGAACGCTCACGTCACAACGCCGCCGCTGGGACCGCGGTGGGTGACGGGGACCTGGATGGCGTGTTCCAGGACTTGCGACACGGGTTGGCAGAGCCGGACGGTGCAGTGTAAAGATCCGGAGGGGAAGTTATCCAAAGGGTGCATGCTGGGAGCTCGGCCGCCCGCCTTCAGACACTGCCTGGTCAAGAAGTGTTAACGAGGAATACGAGCTGACGCTGCAGGACGATGAAACTGTTCCCATCGCCGTCTCGTCACGACTTTTTGGACGGTTTCTTTGACAACCGTGAGTGTGGATGTTCTATAGGAGCGAGACTGAACTATGTCGAGACGTTTCTATTGAGTGGAGCGTTAACTCTGATGTGGAGAGACCTGGTGCGCCCCCTGCTGGCGTGGAGAGACCTGGTGCGCCCCCTGCTGGCGTGGAGAGACCTGGTGCGCCCCCTGTTGGCGTGGAGAGACCTGGTGCACCCCCTGTTGGCGTGGAGAGACCTGGTGCGCCCCCTGCTGGCGTGGAGAGACCTGGTGCGCCCCCTGCTGGCGTGCAGCTCTAAAAGCGACGTTTTGTTGCTCGTTGTTTTCGATGTGAGAAGCAGAATTCACGTTCGAACTCTCTTCAAATGTGTTTTGCGTCTGAGAGAAGACAAACCCCGATGTGGGAAGCACTCGTGGTTTTTGCAGTTTGTTTTGGCCCAAAAAGGCGACGCCAACGTTCCTCTGTCCTTACAATAAGCTGGTGTCCCACGCTCAGATGTCCTCTGTCCTTACAATAAGCTGGTGTCCCACGCTCAGATGTCCTCTGTCCTTACAATAAGCAGGTGTCCCTCGCTCAGATTTCCTCTGTCCTTACAATTAGCTGGTGTCCCTCGCTCAGATGTCCTCTGTCCTTACAATAAGCTGGTGTCCCACGCTCAGATGTCCTCTGTCCTTACAATAAGCAGGTGTCCCTCGCTCAGATGTCCTCTGTCCTTACAATAAGCTGGTGTCCCTCGCTCAGATGTCCTCTGGATCGCGGTGTCCCTCGCTCAGATGTCCTCTGGATCGCGGTGTCCCTCGCTCAGATGTCCTCTGGATCGCGGTGTCCCTCGCTCAGATGTCCTCTGGATCGCGGTGTCCCTCGCTCAGATGTCCTCTGGATCGCGGTGTCCCTCGCTCAGATGTCCTCTGGATCGCGGTGTCCCTCGCTCAGATGTCCTCTGGATCACGGTGTCCCTCGCTCAGATATCCTCTGGATCATGGTGTCCCTCGCTCAGATGTCCTCTGTCCTCTGGATCATGGTGTTAACAACAGAAATATCCAAAAGGAAAACATAATAATGATTAAAAAACACTCTAAAACTGTTCAAATGTCCAATGTTGTTCTATTTGTGTCTTTTTTAGGCTTGAATCGTGTTTAAATGTCTATTTGCTTTTGATCTAATCTCATTTTCACACTTGGACAAGCCTAAAATCCACTGTGTTTCCCAGATCCTTTCCAGTAGTGACAGGGTGTTGGGTACAGGAGTATGGGAGGGCATCTGACGTGGATACAGTCACATTAAATTGATAAATGTTGTTTCATTTAAGAACAAAATCATCATAATTAGGTAACAATACCGATTAAAGCTAATTTGCTCTTACACTGCCCTCTTGTGGCTGGATTTAGTGTCCTTGGCTCTATCTCGCAACCATGAATCGACAGGAGTGACACAAACACACCTAAAGTAGAACTATGGTGGCCTTACATGGACAAACTGAGCTCAATTCCACACCTTTTGTTAAAAAACATTTTGGGCGACACTTGATTTAAAGTTTGTCTGTTTGATTTAAATGTGTTTTGTTTTTGTGAGATTGTGTGGAGACAAAGTGACAATGTGTTGCCCTGGAAACGTGCAGAAACAATCAGTAACATCCTGTTTACAATGCAGAACAATAAAGTTATTCTTCCATTTTAAAACGTTCATATGCAGAAAGTCATGGATGCGGTTTGCCACAGGTTCTGTCCAAAAGTGAAGCCTAATGTGGTTATGACATCGTAAACACAGTCGTTTGTCATTAAAAGGCATTCGATCAGTTTAAATCTTGTGTCGACGTTAGCATCAATATGAAAAAAAATAATACACGCTTGTCTCAGGAATTTGAATTCTTGAGAAGATTTAAAAGTTGAGAAATCCTGTTTTTTCTATGGCTGAAACTTGATTTTCCAAGATTTGACATTTTGAATCTGAAAAGGCTCAAAAATCCAGCCCGGTGAGCAGCCGACATCTCCGTTGCCATGGCGATTCAGACCAAACAAGAAGCTAAATCAAATCAATAACTGCATAACTGATTTAAATGTCAAATTCTGCTTTTTATTCTTTCACGACGGCACATTTTCATTCAACAAACACTAAATATGAACATTTCCATTTTCAAGATGGAAAAAGCATCTTTAACTTTCCCAGATACAAAGCACTTTTTTTGGCATTATTTCTGTGGCAAACTTCACCCAATGACACGTACTTTATTCTTCCACATTTTCACATGAAAAGTGCGCCGTTTAAACCGTGTAGTTTGTGGTGTTAGACCGAAGGGACAGCACTGAGCCTGTAATTTATTTTGTGTGAATAATAATAAAACAAAATGACCTTATTTATTTTAGTGAGTTTTGTATCAGAGTATATTTAACTCTATAGGACTGTGGAGTTATCTGTAAACGCGTCTTATAGCAGCCACAAGAAATATATGTACATAAAATATATATATTTAACTTTCCTTGTGTCTTTTGTCTTCATTTCTATGATAAATGTGCATCGAATTTCAACAGGAACAGATGTTTTGGCAAGAAAAAGGTGCAAACGTGATTATATTTGATGGAGAGGCTGTTTGTGTATTTGTGGTGGTATTGTATATACTTGTGGTGGTATTACTACTCCATAATTCAAACGTACAGCAGCAGTAACAAATATACAAGACTTTAACTGTCCGTGTGTTTCAGAGGAAAGTCCAACATAATAAGACTTTAACAAACACACAATATTCTAGATGTTTACAACAGTCACACGTCCTCAAATGTACAAACGAGAAGCTGAAAGCCATGAATACAAAATACTGCATAAATGAATGGAGTGTTGGCCTTATATTCATGTACTTCAATAAGAATATGACATTTACAAGACGAAACAGAAGAACAAACCGTACGATATGTTCCAGTCTTTTCCCACTCGTGTCCATGAGATTGTGCTGCTTTATCTGGTTTTATACTATGACATTAATGTTTCTAAAGTCGGTCTTGCAGTTATTAAATGATTAAATACACATAGTATTTGTACTGAGAGTGGGCTCCTTTCTCCACAGATCCGACCTGTAACTTGACTTGGTGGATTCTGCATTAATATAAAGCACTTTAACTACATCTACAACGGGAAACACATCTGTGCACGATTAATGCAACTGTTATTTTCTAATTATGATTTAGTTTGGTGAGATCGTATCTGTGTTAACTATTATCTATTATATAACTATTATTACTATCATTGTTTTTACACGTGGCAGTTTGTGAAGGAAAGTGGAGAAAAACAAAAACGTCACAGACAGTTCTAAAGACACAACATTTACAGTGGTTCATTCATGTTCCATGCACGTTAAAGCTCCAGGATAAAGGTGTTGTCGTAGCGATCAGTCGTAGCGATCAGTGTCGGAATGTAACTGTGTTTTATAGTTACTCTTTTATTTGGTGCTATTCAGAAAAGTTACTTTTCTCCTCAGATTTGAGAAAAGTAACTGTGGTTTTATCATGAAACTTTAGCTTCAAATCAAATCAATGTATTTCCGTAAGGCCTAACATGTGTTGTTGCCTCTGAGGGCGACAGTGAGAACTGAACCAACAACGTCAGCTGAACTGAATTAGAGCAGAAAAGAGGATTCACTCCGTCGAGTGTGTGAGTATTTTTTCCTTCTCTAATTTGTGAGAAAGATTCTTTTATTGTATAAAAATGCATCAAAAATGGTGAAACAAAAACAGAAGCTGTTTTAATCCATTGTCATGTTTTCACACTATATTAAAATGCAATACAAGTATTCAGAACTCAGTACTCTGATTAGACCAAGGTATTGAATATATACAAAATAAGATAAGATATTCCTTTATTGTCCACACAAGGGGAAATTTCATTGTTGCAACACAAGTAGAGCAGAGGAAAAGGACAGATAACTTTATAGGAAGTTTAAAAAACACTCTTAATAGAAGAACTCTTATAAACAAAACTCTTATAAACAAAACTCTTGTTTATAAGAATCCTAGAAAGTACAAGTATTAACCTCAACAAGATAAATATTTAGTAAAATATTTTAAATAACTATGTTAATGTTTTGCTCTAAGCTGCAATGGGCACTTTAAGCCCCAAGTAAGTTAGATCTCATTTGTATCATATTATTACAATACTTGTACAAAAACACAGCATACTTTTATTTAGCCCTTGGCATTTACCCAAGGGAGTGTCTGCAGAGCCGCGGCGCGCGAAACTGCGCCGCTATTTGACCGCGTTTTAGCGCCGTTTTAGACCGCGCCGGGTTAAGGTTAAGGTTAGGGTTAAGGTTAGGGTTAAGGTTAGGGTTAAGGTTAGGGTTAAGGTTAAGGTTAGTGTTAGGGTTAAGGTTAGGGTTAAGGTTAAGGTTAGGGTTAAGGTTAAGGTTAAGGTTAAGGTTAGGGTTAAGGTTAGGGTTAAGGTTAGGGTTAGGTTTAGGGTTAGGGTTAAGGTTAGGGTTAAGGTTAGGGTTAAGGGTAAGGTTAAGGTTAGTGTTAGGGTTAAGGTTAGGGTTAAGGTTAAGGTTAAGGTTAAGGTTAGGGTTAAGGTTAGGGTTAAGGTTAGGGTTAAGGTTAAGGTTAGTGTTAGGGTTAAGGTTAGGGTTAAGGTTAAGGTTAGTGTTAGGGTTAAGGTTAGGGTTAAGGTTAAGGTTAAGGTTAGGGTTAAGGTTAGGGTTAGGGTTAAGGTTAGGGTTAAGGTTAAGGTTAAGGTTAGTGTTAGGGTTAAGGTTAAGGTTAGGGTTAAGGTTAGGGTTAAGGTTAAGGTTAGTGTTAAGGTTAGGGTTAAGGTTAAGGTTAAGGTTAAGGTTAAGGTTAGGGTTAGGGTTAAGGGTTAGGGTTAGGGTTAAGGTTAGGGTTAAGGTTAGGGTTAGGGTTAGGGTTAGGGTTAAGGTTAGGGTTAAGGTTAGGGTTAAGGTTAGGATTAGCCATGAGGCTATAACGGGCTAGGGTTAGGGTTAGCCATGAGGCTATAACGGGCTAGGGTTAGGGTTATGGTTAGCCATGAGGCTATAACGGGCTAGGCTTAGGGTAAGGGTTAAGGTTAGGGTTAGGGTTTAGAGGTTAGGGTTAGCCATGAGGCTATAAATGGTAAATGGTCACATTTATATAGCACTTTTCTACCGTCAAGGTACTCAAAGCGCTTTACATCAAGGAACCATTCACACACACATTCACACCCCAGATGTACGCAGACACTGGGGGGCAAGTTGGGTTAAGTGTCTTGCCCAAGGACACAACGGCAGTATTCACATGAGGCAGCTGCGATCGCACCGCCAACCTGCGGGCCAGTGGATCTGACCGCTCTGACTGAGCGGGGAGTCGAACCGCCGACCTTTGGATCAGAAGACGAGCACTCTACCACTGAGCTACTGCCGCTATAACGGGCTATAGGGTTAAGGTTAAGGTTAGGGTTAGGGTTAGGGTTAGCCATGAGGCTATAACGGGCTATAGGGTTAGGGTTAAGGTTAAGGTTAAGGTTAAGGTTAAGGTTAAGGTTAAGGTTAAGGTTAGGGTTAGGGTTAGCCACGAGGCTATAACGGGCTATAAGGGAAATCCCTGAAACCGCGCCGCGGCTCTCCAGCCACGGCCTTTACCCAGAGCCCTAAACCTCCATTCCTCACCACAAACACAATGCAACAGCGCCATCTCCAGTCCAAACATAAAACTACCTCCATTCTCTGTGAACTCCTCACTAACTCATCTGCGTGGTCCTTGCGCCCTCTGGTGGACCAACAGTGCATTACACCCAAAGCACTTCTGACTCCAGCTTCTCTTAAGGTGGAACTGGAAAGATCCCGCGACTTAAAACCACCAAGACAAGATTTCTGCTCTTTTTAAAGCACATTTAACCTGTATAAAGTGTCACATTTACACATTATGCCATTTTCTCTTCATTGTGGAGCAGTAAAAGTCATAAACAACAGGAATTTCATAACTTATATTTCTGAACGTGCCATTTATAAACGTGTGTAAGACTTATGACGTGAATAAAAGTGATAAAAGTGAGTGAACTGTTTGTCCCGGGCTTTGGTGATGATGCAGCGGCTTGAAATGTCTGCGTAAGGCGCGCGGCTCCTCCCGCGCGGGAGGAGCCGCGCGGGAGGAGCCGCGCGGCTCCTCCCGCGCGGCTCCTCGGCTCCTCCCGCGCGGCTCCTCGGCTCCTCCCGCGCGGCTCTCGCGGTGATAGCTGTCGGTGGCGCGGCTCCAGCTCGGCCGCTTGCGTCCGAGGCCGGATCAAAGCGGCCCCGGAGGGGGAAAGGGGGAGGTCTGGGGGGCCCCGGAGGAGACGCATATAAAGCCCCGCGCGCGAGCCAGACCTGAACGCAACGCAACAAGACCCCACGGGAAAGACGCGAGCGGACGCTTCATCCCGAGTCCCGACTTCAGGAAGAGACAGAGAGAGAAACTTGGATTTAAAACTTTTTTTGAATAAATGATTTCACGTTTCATGCACCTGTCTATAACCCGCACTGGACTGGATCATCCTGAAGAGGATTGTTCTGGATCATTGTGAAGCGGCCGTCACAAGGATATTTGACTTTTGACATTGATTTAGAGATATTATTATTATTATTATAATAATGTGGCTTTTACGCATCGTTTTCTCTGCGACTTTGTGCGTCACGGCGGCGGCGGCGCAGCGGAGCGACGACTGGGAGCGCGACGCGGTGAGGCCGGTCCGGCTCGACCCGCCGCCCGCGGAGGAGACGCGGGAGGAGACGCGGGAGGAGGCGCGGGAGGATACGCGGGAGGAGACGCGGGAGGAGACGCGGGAGGAGACGCGCGTGTACCGGCTCGACGTCTTTGGACTGCGGCTCGTCCTGACGCTGGAACCGGACCACACGTTCCTCGCGCCGGGCTTCGTCTTCCGCGTCGTCGGTGCCGCGGACGCGCAGCCCGCGCCGGAGCCGAGCCGCACCGGGCCGTGCTTCTACTCGGGCAACGTGAACGGGGACGCGCGCTCCGCCGCCGCGCTCGACCTGTGCCACGGGCTCCGCGGCGGCTTCCGCCACGCGGGACGCGAGTATTTCATCTCGCCGCGGAACGAGAGCGACTACGAGAGCGCGCGGGACGACGACGTGCACGTGGTGAGGCGCAGGAGCCGCGGGAGGGCATCCGGCGCGGCCGAGGAGGGCGGCTCCAAGTGCGGGGTCAACGAGGACGAGGCCCGCGTGCCCACGAACCTGGAGCGGGAGCCGGGGCCCCGGGACGCGGCTGATGCGGAGCGGACAGGTGAGCGCGCGCGACACGTGACATGTGGTTTTATTTACCATTTTCTTTAAGTTGACATTTTAAAGCAGCTCAAAAAATGGAAACCATAGAATTTTGCGCTTAAATTATAACATAATAATGAGCAAATTGTGATTTTTATCATCAAGGACATGTTTAAAGATCAGTTCCTCAGGAGGGACCAGCTCTTCTCCAATTAATAATGATTAAAAGGTGAAAATATTGATGATAGACAGTTTTGTGATTGCATAGGATTTCTACTGGAGCATTAAATATCATATCAAATATTTATATGAAAACTACTGATTAGAAAAGACCATGTGCTTTTACCTAAAACGTATATTAACACTTCCTTTGAACTTTTGTGGACCATAACTTGACCTAAGAATTTCTACTTTTACCATTACAGAAAATGTCATTATGCGTCAAACCCTTATAACTGAATATATCTGCTCTTCTACTGCTTTATTGACTTATAGAAGTATAAACGCAACTAAAACGTCAAAAAAAACCTCTCAAAAACTGCCGACTACAGCTATTGCCAATGTGCTGACTCTGCACAAGTCGAGTGAAGAATTTGACAGTTTTTACACTAAAGAGGAGGAGTCTTCAGTGGCTGGAGAGAGGGAGGAAGGAAGGGAGGAGGAGAGGGAGGAAGGAAGGGAGAGAGGGAGGAGGAGAGGGAGGAAGGAAGGGAGGAGAGGGAGGGAGAGAGGGAGGAAGGAAGGGAGGAGGAGAGGGAGAGAGGGAGGAGGAGAGGGAGGAAGGAAGGGAGGAGAGGGAGGGAGGAGGAGAGGGAGGAGAGATTGGAGCTAGCCACAGAGCGGTAGAGCTGAGAGGACCAGGCTTAAGTCCTGGTACAGACTGCACCGGCACAAGTGAAGAAAGGGTTTTTAACCCAGTGTTTTGTTTTAGGAATGTGAAGTTATGACGCTGGTTTTGAGCGAGATTCTCTCTGAGTCCAAAGGTTTCCTGCAGCACAAACAAATCTTCCCAGTAGCAGATCATATGTTTGTACTCTGATCTGAAACGTGCTGAAACGTGCCTGAAAATGTCTCAAATTCAAAGTATTCATATTTTTGGAACTTTTTGCTGCTTTTTGACCGTTTTCTTAAAATACACGATCGTTACTCGTGATTATTTACGTCAGAAAGTGCTTTATCCATACGTTTATGTCACATTCACTTCCCTTATTGATAAGGAATGAGGATCTCTCAATAATCCTGAATAACCTGGTGATACTGTGATATGTGCGTACTGTGATACTGTGATACTGTGATACTGTGATACTGTGATACTGTGATACTGTGATACTGTGATCTTGCTGCGTCCTGACTCGTCCCCGTGAGGTGAATATTTGCAGTTTGACACATGTCCCTCGCATTTCTCCCCCCAGCACACCACCGGTCCAAGCGTTTCGTCTCCACGCCGCGTTACCTGGAGATCATGCTCGTCGCCGACCACTCCATGGCGCAGTTCCACGGCGCCGGGCTCAAGTCGTACCTGCTGACCATCATGGCCGTCGCGTCGCGCCTCTACCGCCACCACAGCGTGCACAACTCCATCGCCCTGGCCGTGGTCAAGCTGCTGGTGGTGTACGAGGAGGAGAAGGGGCCCCAAGTGTCGCCCAACGCCGCGCTCACACTGAGGAACTTCTGCCAGTGGCAACGGCAACACAACCCGCCCCGGGACACGCACCCGGAGCACTACGACACGGCCGTGCTGTTCACCAGAACGGTAAACGTCTAAAGTCTAACGGTCAGATCAAAGTGTGAGCGTTCTGACCTTTGGGGAGCCGTAGTTTGACCTGGTTTCCCGCCTTTAGGACCTGTGCGGGGCCCATTCCTGTGACACTCTGGGGATGGCGGACGTGGGCACCGTGTGTGACCCCGACCGGAGTTGCTCCATCATAGAGGACGACGGGCTGCAGGCGGCGTTCACTGTGGCTCACGAACTGGGTAAGAAGTACTACTACTACTGCTACTGCTACTACTACTGCTACTGCTACTGCTACTGCTACTGCTACTGCTACTGCTACTGCTACTGCTACTGCTACTACTACTACTACTACTACTACTACAGATATCACACGCTGTTATTACTCCTTTGAATGGAAGAAGACCGCTCCTAATACTACAACAACGTCTAAATTGATACTACAACGACTTCTACTACTACTACTACTACTACTACTACTACTACTACTAGTACTACAACTACTGCTATTACAGATATCACACGCCGTTATTACTACGTTGTATGGTTGACCAAAGAAGGCCGCTCCTAATACTACAACACCTACTACTTCAATTAGAAATAAAAAGCACAATTACTATGTTCAGCTGCCACATGTTGAATGTCTAAATTGATACTACAACGACTTCTACTACTACTACTACTACTACTACTTCTTCTACTACTACTGCTAATTCCTACTTTAAACCATCTCTTCAGGTCACGTCTTCAACATGCCCCACGACGACGCTCAGCTGTGCTCCGGAGTGAACGGCCCTCACTGGGGGTCCCACATGATGGCCTCCACCCTCTCCAACCTGGACCAGACGCAGCCGTGGTCGCCCTGCTCCGCCCTCATGGTCACCACCTTCTTGGACAACGGACACGGACAGTGCCTCCTGGACAAGCCGCAGAAGCCCCAGGTCCTGCCGCAGGCGCTGCCCGGGACGGTCTACAACGCAGACCACCAATGCAGGTAAATGTAGCGTGCTAGCAGACATTAGCCCCCAGTATTATGACCTAAAGAACCGCTTTTAAAATAGCAGTGGACTCACATATTTGTGTCCTCCAGGTTGACTTTTGGAGACGACTCTCAGCACTGTCCCGACCTGAGCAGCACGTGCTCGGCGTTATGGTGCACGGTCATCACCACCAACGGGCTCCTCGTGTGTCAGACCAAGAACTTCCCCTGGGCCGACGGGACGTCCTGTGGACACGACAGCTTCTGTTTGTCGGGCCAGTGTCTGAGCAAGAGCCAGGCCGCCAAACACCAGGTACTACTGCAAAAACTACTACTCTAAAAACTACTACTCCAAAAACTACTACTCCAAAAACTACTACTCCAAAAACTACTACTCCAAAAACTACTACTCCAAAAACTACTACTGCGACCACTGCTGCTACTACCAGCCTACTACTGCACTATGTTATAGTCACTCCAAACCTTCTTGTCCTCTCTTGTAGTTCTTTTACCTTCTTCTCTCTCTCTCTCTCTCTCTCTCTCTCTCTCTTTCTCCCTCTCTCTTGTAGTTCTCTAGCGTTCTTTCCTCTCTCTCTTGTAGTTCTAACCTTCTTTCCTCTCTCTCTTGTAGTTCTAACCTTCTTTCCCCTCTCTCTTGTAGTTCTCTAGCGTTCTTTCCCCTCTCTCTTGTAGTTCTCTAGCGTTCTTTCCCCTCTCTCTTGTAGTTCTCTAGCGTTCTTTCCTCTCTCTTGTCGTTCTCTAACCCGTCTGTCTCTCCGCAGATCCCTGTGAACGGGGGCTGGGGCGTGTGGGGCCCCTGGGGGGACTGCTCTCGCACCTGTGGGGGCGGGGTCCAGTACTCCTTCAGGGGCTGTGACTCGCCGCTGCCCAAAAACGGAGGGCGATTCTGTGAAGGAAAGAGAGTCCAGTATCGCTCCTGCAGCACAGAGGCCTGTCCCGAGACCAACGGTACGGAGTATTCACGTACTACTACTACTTTTACTACTACTTTTACTGCTATTGTACTGCAACACCTGCGTCCAGAGACAGGGATTCAAATACAGTACGGTTACTACGACTACTGCAACTACTGCCACTTCTACTCACTATCAATGAATCCAGTTGGTTTGATTGTCATAAAATATATATATATATATATATATATATATATATATATATATATATTATATACGCAGTTTCTACCTCTTTTTTATTTAGGGTTGACAGTCTGAACAGGACCAAATTTGACTTTACTAGTATCGCGACAGCACTAATTTAATGTACATGTATAAGTTATGTTAATGCGATTAAAACATGAGATAAAGTTGTCAACAATAGCAGAAGAAACAAAAGTGGAGAAAACGTTTCAAAAAGACACATTTCAGGACTTTTAGGACCAATATGAGAAAAACAAGCAGACTCGCTCATGTGGACGTTCTGTTTGGCTCTGTTGCCATGGCGCCGGTAGATCGCCCTCTGTTTGAAGTCCATGTCAGTTTGCTGAGACATTTGACACATCGATCGCGGTCTCTTGATCTCCAACAGCTCAGACAAGAGTTCAGTCCATAACAGCGGAGAACGTCATTCATCCACTTTCTGAACCTGGAGATTCACAGGTCACATTTAAAACCTGAGAGTATTTGTGAAAAGAAAGAGTTTGTGGAGGTCTAAAGTATGGAATTAGCAGCTTTTACACAGAATAAGGACTTTTAGTTCTCAAAGAGGACATTATATGGAGGAACTGATGAAACTGCGGAGAACAGTCGTCTTACCCGGAGATCGTCACGTTATCCCGGCGCAATACTGATCTAACCTAATACTGATGTGCAATTCTGTCATATGTGCAATTACTGTTGGAATTCATGTGCAATTACTGTGAAATTTATGTGCAATCTATGTGCTGTCGTGACACATATTCATTTGCAATTACTGTCGGGATCACATGCAATGGTATTTATTTATTTGTCTATGGGAGTTTTTATTTATCTATAGGAGATCTTCTACTGAAAGTGTTTTTCAGACTTCCTATAAGTGATCTGTTCTTCTGTATCTACCTCTGTATCTACCTGCGTTGCACCAATGAAATTTCCCCATGTGGGACAATAAAGGAATATCTTACCTTATCTTATCTTATATCACTTAAACAACTGATTTTACTCTAATTCAGTTTTTTTTATTTTATTTTATTCAGCTTTTTAAAATTATTATTTATTTATTTTCTTTATTTTTATTCAGTTTTTTATTATTATTATTAATATTTTCTTTATTTTTATTCAGTTTTTTTGTATTCAGTTTTTTTAATTATTATTTTATTTTATCTTTATTTTTCCCCTCCATTCCATATTAAGAAATGAGGTTTTGTCTATAGTTTTTGTTTATAAGAGTTTTGTTCATAAGAGTTCTTCTATCAAGAGTGTTTTTAAACTTCCTATAAGTTTTCTGTCCTTTTCCTCTGTATCTACTGCGTTGCAACAATGAAATTTCCCCATGTGTGGACAATAAAGGAATATCTTATCTTACTCCTCCACTACTAATCCCAAAATGATCACAACACTTACTGATAAAACCACTACAGCGATCGCTTTACCTGATTCACAAAAGTTCCCGTGGATTTGACGTTTGCCATGTTTATAACTCCAGGTCTGTCGTTTCGGGAGGAGCAGTGCCTGGTGCACAACGACATGTCGGCGCAGGTGTCGCTGGGCTCGGGTGAAGGCGTGGAGTGGGTGCCCAAGTACGCCGGGGTGTCACCCAAAGACCGCTGCAAGCTGGTGTGCCGCGCCAAGGGGACGGGATACTTCTTTGTCCTCAAGTCAAAGGTGAGGAAGCACTTTGCACGTGTTTAAAGGTGCCATAACATGCTTTTTTTCACGTTTCGTAGTCTATCCTAAGTGTATAATTGATAATAATAAGGGTTGTGCGACGCGTGCTTGCCCTTATGACGCGGTCTTGCCCCACCGCCCGTCAGTTTAGAGATTCGAGGAAAGGAGATAGTCTGTAATATAGCTAAACACTGCGGGAATCAATCAAAAAACACTCAATAGCAATGTAAGAAGGTTAAAAGCTCTGAAAAGTCAATTTTGCATGTTATGGGACTTTTAATGAACCGGTAATGAAACAAGTCCATGACCGGCCTGAGGGTGAATTCAGACATGTTGGGAAAGATTTATAGCGTTTTATATTTATTTTTGATGAGTTCCAAAAAGATTACGACATAATGGCATCACTAGTTAGTTTGATGTAACAAAAATAATGTAGGTAATAATTAAACAATGAGGTGTTTAACGCACAGCTCCTTGTTGTTTAACGCATTTATGCCACAAACTGAAATACTTTAACGTGTGAATCTAAAAAACCTGTTCACAGTTTGTGATTGGACAGTGATAAAGAGTGTGATTAGTCAGCACTGGAATTCTCACTTTCTACTTCTAATGTTTCTTTTTAATTACTTCCCATTTCCTTCCTTCAGCCGCTACTGTAGCTGCTACTACTACTATTACTACTACTGTTATAACTACTACGCTCCTGCTGCAATCACGTACTACTACTATTACTACTACTGTTATAACTACTACTCTCCTGCTACAATCACGTACTACTACTATTACTACTACTGTTATAACTACTACGCTCCTGCTGCAATCACGTACTACTACTATTACTACTACTGTTATAACTACTACTCTCCTGCTACAATCACGTACTACTACTATTACTACTACTGTTATAACTACTACGCTCCTGCTGCAATCACGTACTACTACTATTACTACTACTGTTATAACTACTACTCTCCTGCTACAATCACGTACTACTACTATTACTACTACTGTTATAACTACTACGCTCCTGCTGCAATCACGTACTACTACTATTACTACTACTGTTATAACTACTACTCTCCTGCTACAATCACGTACTACTACTATTACTACTACTGTTATAACTACTACGCTCCTGCTGCAATCACGTACTACTACTATTACTACCACTACTATAGCTACTACGCTCCTGCTGCAATCACGTACTACTACTATTACTACTACTGTTATAGCTTCTACTCTCCTGCTATAATCACGTACTACTACTATTACTACTACTATTATAGCTACTACGCTCCTGCTGCAATCACGTACTACTACTATTACTACTACTATTATAGCTACTACGCTCCTGCTATAATCACGTACTACTACTATTACTACTACTATTATAGCTACTACGCTCCTGCTACAATCACGTACTACTACTATTACTTCTGTCATATTTGGCTAGAATATCTCGCTTATCTCCCAATAACTTATATTGTAGAACATTTGTATAACGTTAACTTTTGACATAATTATGGATTCCAGCTAATACCACCCCTCTCTCTGTCTCTCTCTCTGTCTCCCCCTGCAGGTGGCGGACGGTACTCCCTGCAGCCCAGACTCCACCTCGGTGTGCGTTCAGGGACAGTGTGTAAAAGCCGGTTGTGATCGAGTGATCGGGTCCACGAAACGCTTTGACAAATGTGGGGTGTGTGGAGGCGATGGTTCCACCTGTAAGAAGGTCTCCGGAGCTCTGGAGCGGGCCAGGTAAAGAACATATACATATATACAAGACTTCAGATCCTCAGTATCGTACAGTAGTAGTAGTAGTAGTAGTAGTAGTAGTAGTAGTAGTAGTAGTAGTAGTAGTAGTTGTATTGTACAGTAGTAGTAGTAGTAGTAGTAGTAGTAGTAGTAGTAGTTGTAGTATTGTACAGTAGTAGTAGTAGTAGTAGTAGTAGTAGTAGTAGTAGTAGTAGTAGTAGTAGTAGTAGTAGTAGTAGTAGTTGTATTGTACAGTAGTAGAAGTAGTTGTATCGTACAGTAGTAGTAGTAGTAGTAGTAGTAGAAGTAGTTGTATCGTACAGTAGTAGTAGTAGTAGTAGTAGTAGAAGTAGTTGTATCGTACAGTAGTAGTAGTAGTAGTAGAAGTAGTTGTATCGTACAGTACTAGAACATGTGAGAGGAGACTGCACCTGATTCTGAGAGGGAAGAGACCAAGAATTAGTTTTCTAAATGATTCTGCTTACAATTTGTCAACTGCTAAGAACAATAACAACAACCACCATGACAGACTGAAATAATCCAAAAGTAACTACACAATACAAAAATAATGTTTAGTTAACTTTCTGAAAATCAAAAATTTTAAAAACTGTAACATGTCCTTGATTTTAATGAAATACTTCATATAAAAACAGTAGTTACATTACACAAATGTCTTTTTTTGTACGTTTTCACCTTGAGTAATCCATTATTTCTGTACATTTCTTGTGCAGACCCGGGTACCAGGATGTGGTGACCATCCCGGCCGGCGCGACTCACGTGGACGTCAAACAGCGCTCTCCCGGCACCGACAGCAGTTACCTCGCCGTCAAGAAGTCCGACGGCTCCTACCTCCTCAACGGCGAGTACAAGCTCATGACGCTGGAGTCGGACATCACGCTGAGAGGCGCTCTGCTGCGCTACAGCGGCTCCTCGGCCGTCTTAGAACGACTGAGAAGCTTCGCCCCTCTGCCCGAACCTCTGACCATTCAAGTCCTGTCCGTCGGGGAATCGCCGAGACCCAGAGTCAAGTACAGCTATTTCGCACCAAGACCTAGCAACGCGGCTAACGGCGGCAACGCCATCAACCGCAGACAGTCGATAAACGCCATTCGGGAAGTGGGCGGAGCGGAGTGGACGCTGAGGGAGTGGGGCGCGTGTTCCAGAACGTGCGGCGGCGGCGGCGGTCAGCAGAGGGAGGTGGTGTGTCTGGACGTGCAGGGCAGGGATTCCAAAGACTGTCCGGAGGAGCTGCGTCCGCTCGGGGTCCGGGCGTGCGCGTCCTCGCCCTGTCCCACGTGGCTGCTCGGGGAGTGGTCCGCCTGCTCCAAAACGTGCGGGCGAGGGTTCAGGAAGAGACAGCTCCGGTGCATGGGACACGACGGGCGCGCCATGAGCAACGAGAGCTGCGATTCCAAAGACAGGCCGAGACCGCTGCTGGAGCTGTGCAGCCAGGGGCCGTGTTAGACGACTCAAGTACGGTGGCCTGGAGGGGGCAAACTGACGAGCAAAGTGGGAAATATCCGACAATAGAATGAAAAAGGACTAAAAAAGGTCTAAAAACAAATAGGAACGTTTGACTCCTGGTTGGTCAACGTTATTCCAAAAACAAATGAATATATTTGATTAAACTTCCAAAATCGTATCCAAGAAACTATTTCAAATTTGCGTTTAAAGATATTTCCTACTTTATTTTGAGCCTTTTAAGCCACCGTAGTTACCGACTCTAATCTCCAAACAGACTTTCTACCGAGTCTCGTCCACTGCCTTTTGTCCAAATGTAAAAGTGGATTTTGTTTACATCCATAAGATTTCCCAAGATGTTTTTCAGGAGCATTTTAACATGTTTCGTGTGTTGAAAGTGGCATTGCAGCGTTAGATGCCAGTAGCATCGCAAAGGCACATTTAAGATTTTTAAAAAGAACATTTTTCTTTGTTTTTTCCAGCTTGCTGCTTCGCCGTGCCAATGTTGAGCTTGTATGAGTGAACGGAATCAAAATGAGTGAGAATTTGTTGAAATATTTGTTGAATTTTGTCCAAGCTGGGCTGGACAGGTGCATAAAGGGGCATGTTTTATAGATTATATTGAGAGAAATGGAATAATTACCCCATCAGGTATGGACTCTATAGATATAATAGTCAGTGTATGCCGTTATTTAACAATATTTGTAGCACTTCAGATTTCAAGTGGCACATTCAAGTTGTTTTAATCCATGTTTTTATCAAATATAACTTGTATATAATGCAAATCTGCACACGTATCGTTTAATATATTAAAACAGACAAACACAATAGGTACAACTTATGTTTTGTATTAAATGGCATTGCACATTCACATTGGGGTTTTATTGGACCGTAATGAATTAGAATATTTAAATTCAGATTATTGTAAGTTTACTGTATTTGTTCAAACAAATGACTTTAAGCTTTGTATCCACATATACATTACATTTAGTGCACTACCATAAATACAAATGACCCAAATTAAAAATAATTCACCTTCATAAACTAATTGTAGTTTAAAATAATACTTTCAATGTTCAATACAAAAATGTACTTTCTTACATTTAGCCGTTCTACCTAAATGTTGAAAATACATAAGACATAAACACATAAACCAAAGCGTGTCATTTGGTAAAAACATGTCGTTGCTTTAGCGTATGGTTTCCTCGTTGTTCGGCCTTTACGGCGTTACAGACCAAAGATGGACGTGTGTTCGTGAGGGACCAGGGGACTGTGTCTGCTACTACTTCATAAGGAAGTCTGTCCTGCCTTCCGAGAAGGTCGTTTTTGTACAGAATATCCAGACGTTATTTATTTTTGTACAAATTCTCCATAATCATGTGGCTTTTTAAATATTATTTTATTGGTTATTTGTTACAGAAGGAAGTAGAGTTATTGTTATTATAGAAAGTATTTATACTGTGTTAAATATATATGGTTCTAGAGTCATGAATAAAACAATTTGTCTTCTGAAAATGATGTCTCAATCTTCATTTCGACTTTTCTTTTACACACAAATACTTCTAAGATGAGATTCTCACAATCGGGGAATAATGTTTCTTTTATTGTTAGATATTTTACAAAAAACAATTAGAACAGACAAGCAAATGAGTGCGTGACCGCGCGTGGGTGTGACCCGGTGTGGGCGTGACCGGGTGGGTGTGACCCGGCATGGGCGTGACCGCACGTGGGTGTGACCGGGTGTGGGCGTGGGCGTGACCGGGCGTCCATCTCCAAGGTGAAAAAGGGTCGGCTGTGATCCGACCTGTTTGTCCCAGAGCTCTGGAGACGTACAGGTCCTGCAGAGATGGAAGTCTGCAGCCGATCACCTTCTCAACAGAGGCACAATGCACTGTAGTCTCTGTTTGTCCCTGGCTGTGGCTCCAGCGTACCACACGGTGATGGAGGAGGTGATGGAGGAGGTGATGGAGGAGGTGATGGAGGAGGAGAGGATGGACTCAATGATGGCCGTGTAGAACTGCACCATCATCTGCGTTGGCAGCTTTACTTTTCTCAGCTGCTGCAGGAAGTACATCCTCTGCTGGACCTTCTTGATGATGGAGCTGATGGTGAGGTCTCACTTGAAGTCCTGAGTGATGGCGGAAAGAAAGCGGAAGGAGTCCATGGTGGAGTGTGTGATGGTGAGGGGGGGGTCCACGATCATCTCCACTGTCTTCTGGGCGTTTGAACTCCAGGTTGTTACCGCTGCACCAGGACACCAGCCGCTCCACCTCCTGTAGACAGACTCATCCCCTTCTGAGATGAGCCTGATGAGGGTGGTGTCGCCATGGCGATGAGGGTGGTGTCGTCATGGCGATGAGGGTGGTGTCGTCCGCAAACTTGTACATTTCTTTTTTGAGTTGTGGCTGGAGGTGCAGCAGTTTGTGTACAGGGAGAAGAGCAGGGGAGAAAGTACACAGCCCTGTGGAGCTCCTGTGCTGATGGTCCGAGCAGCAGTAGTTGGTGTTCTTTGTTCATTCTGACAGCAGCAGGAGGAGAAACCTGCAGAACCTCCTTCATACAGCCAGAAAATGTAATCTTGTATTTTCAAACGAGAGACACCATTTTCAAAAAATTAACTCACGTCTGATGGAGCGATGCGAGAAATATAATTGTTCAAATCATTACTATACTATCGTCAAAGTTTTGTCACTTGTTGAATTACTCACAGTTGAAAGAGAAACACTTTAATTCAAGTGAGAAAACTGTTACACAGTCAGTTTGTCCCTCAGACAGGACTTAAGTCTGCGTTTTTTTATTGCACTAAAAATGTATAAAGCTGTTGTTCTCACTGTGAGCAGACGCGCAGCTCCACAAACCTGACTCGTTCCATGGAGAGGTTGTTCCTTTGACTATAATATTCTATCACAAAACATACTTTCTCCATGGAAAATGTTCCGAAGTATGACTTTAACTTAAAATGTTCATGGAATTATTCAGATGACGCACTGTGCTTGTAAATAACGACATAAAGACAATTATTGATTATTGATTTAACATCATGAAATGTCACCTCCAGACTCGGTGTGTTTAGGTCAGGGGTGTCCAAACTTTTTGCAAAGAGGGCCAGATTTGGTGAGGTGAAAGTGTGTGAGGGCCGACCATTCAGCCTGACATTCCTCACATGGAACACAAATAAATTTAAACAAATTTTACCAAGTCACTCATTTCATATTTGCCTTTTTTATTTCTATTTTAAGAAGCTTAAACATTCTTAGGTTCATTTGAAACATGACATATTATTGGAACTTTTAAATTCAAAAACAGAAATAGCTTCTCTTATTCAGATGTGCAAACATTGACCACAAGTGTATATATATTTATAATTGTAGTTTTGACACAAAACAAAATGTATTCACTGAGATTTTAGAATGTAGTCGTCTCAGATGACAGAAGACTTTCCTGCACTAATGTGAAGGGTGATACTGAGATCTGGACTGCAGGTCATAGGTCAGGTCAGGCTCAAAGGCAGTGGTTTTGATGCGCAAGATGTCACGCAGGTGAGAGTCAGTTAGTCGTGTCCTCACGCGGCTCTTGTTAAAGTTCATAACCGAAAAGGTCTGCTCACACAAATATGTCGAGCCAAACAAGCTCAGCATTTTCTTAGCAAATGTTCGAATCTCTTGGAACCTGCCTTCATCCAGCTGGCGGTAAAAGTCCGCAAGAGAGAGCTGTTGGTGTCGACTGCGGCACTCGGCGTCGCACTGCAGCTCAATGAGCTCCAGTTGCAGGTGGTCAGGAGCAGTATCGGGCCACGGAGAAAGGAGAGGAAAACATCGTGATCTCCTTCTCAATAGCTGCAAAATCCCGAAAGCGATGTTGGAACTCCTCAGCCAGAGATGAGATGTCTGCTGCATACCTCCTTGTTTGTGCGTTGATATTGCTCTGTGGAAAGCTGGTCATGATTCCCTGCAGCGCCGGGAAGTGTGTGGCATTGGGCTGTGATTGTGACAAGCGCCTTTGGAAAAGTTTCAGCTTGGTTCCAAAGGTTTGGATGTGTGAATACAGTTGGCTTATCACTGCATTTGGCCCCTGAAGGCTCGTGTTGTTGTGTCAACTAAAAAACCCAAATCAGCCAGCCAAACTGGGTCAATTAGTTCTGTGATTGATTGTCCCTTTTTTGCCATGAACTCTCCGATTTCCTGCCTAAGAGAGTAGAAGCGCTGCAGTGCAGAGCCTCGACTGAGCCATCTCACATCGTTGTGATAGAAAACATCTCCATATTCAGCCTGGATGTCTATTAGAAACTGTTGAAACTGACGGTGGCACAGGGCTTTGGAGCGAATATAATTAATAGCCTTTATTACCGGTTTCATAACATGATCATATTTGAGATGTTTGGCACACAGAACTTCCTGGTGAATAATGCAATGAAGTTTTATAGCTTTACCTCCGTGTACGACGACTTTTTCGCAGATACGGGTTGATAATCCACTCCGTTCGCCAGCCATGGCAGGTGCGCCGTCCGTAATAACCCCAGAAACTTTATTCCACGGGAGTTTCATGTCATCTACGGCCGAGCAAACAGAAACGAATAAATCTGTTCCTCTTGTTTGGTTTTTAAGGCTCTGCAGGTCAAGTAGCTCTTCAGTCACGTTCATGTCGCTGTCCACTCCTCTCAAAAAAACAAGTAATTGAGCGATGTCAGATGCGTCCGTGCTTTCGTCGCAAGCTAAGGAAAAAAAGTCAAACTCCTTTCCTCTGGCCCCCAACTGTCTCTTAATATCTGATGACACATCTTCAATTCTCCGTGCCACAGTGTTACGAGCCAGGCAAACATTGGCAAACTCTTGCTTCTTCTCAGGACAGAGTTTTTCTACCATTGTCATCACGCAGTCTTTGATAAATTCACCCTCGGTAAAGGGTTTGCTGTGCTTAGCGATCGGCGTTGCCACCTCGTAGCTCGCCTTTGTGGCATTTTCATTTGACTCTCGGGCTCTTGTGAAAAATCGCTGCTGTGACGTTAAACCAGCTTCCAGTTGCTTCAATTTTTCGCTGCGTTCGCTCCCCGTTAGCTTGTCATACATGTCCGCATGTTTCGTCTGATAGTGTCTCTTGTAGTGTATTGTATTCCTTAAACACAGACACAGTCTCTTGGCAGATTAGGCAGACACAGTTGTTTCGTATTTCAGTGAAAAAATAGTCAAATTTCCACTTGTCCTGGAAGAGCCGACGTTCAGTGTCAACTTTCCTTTTTTTATTTGCAGTCGCCATCTCTGAAATTGTCCGGAAGGATCACACAGGTGTCACGTAGCCAGAGTTCAACCGAGTGCCGCTGCCCTCTAGTGGATACATATAAAATTGCTTTTGTAGGTGTGCATTTTATACGCTGGTCAACAGTGGTGGCGCGGCGGGCCACATATTATAGATTTTATGACAGAGGCTGCGGGCCTGATGAAAATTGACCACGGGCCGCAATTGGCCCGCGGGCCGGACTTTGGACATGCCTGGTTTAGGTGAAACAAGGTGTGATCAGCTGCTTTTACTTTTGAAAGGTTCATCTGCCTTTTACTTTGGTAGATCCTCTTTGACGTGTAACGTGAGGAGCGACTGTGACGGGACGGGGGAGGGGACAGGGGGGACGGGGGCGGCTGTGACGGGACGGGGGAGGGGACAGGGGGGACGGGGGCGGCTGTGACGGGACGGGGGGAGGGGACAGGGGGGACGGGGGAGGGGACGGGGAGCGCGAGGGAGACAAAAACTTGTGCGCGCGTGGAGGTGCGGGACCAGAGACGCTCACACGCGGGACCGTCACTGGACATTACACACGGGAGCACGGGACGGGCCCCCGGTGCGTCACGGGGACATTTGGAAACGTCCGCTTTGGGAGAATAATGCGTTTGAATGACAAGATGAGGTGACCGGACGGAGAGCCAGGGGTTTGTCTTGTGTCAGCGGGGAGTCGTGAGTCAGCAGCCCGCAGGAGGTGAAGGGAGCGCCGGGGACATGGTCCTGGAGAGCCCCGGGAGGGACCGGGCGGTGCGCGGGTGGAGGCTGCTGCGGGACTCACTGCTGCTCTGCGCTTTTACACGTAAGAGGCTCAATGTATGCTTTGTGTAGGAAACTTGTGAACGTCATATTGTCCTCAATGTACGTGTGATGTGATGTTCAAAAAGAGTTTGAAGCTGGTTCAAAGGAAAGATGTAAATGTGTTTATTTCATGTCAGAGGGCATTTGGGCCATATATGCATACAAATATGATATGGATATGATAATAATGATAACATATTGACAGTCAACCTTAACAACAATCTTAAGACTTAATAATGAGCTAATAAATGTGTGTCATCCCTCAGCCGTGAACATATACTTTATTAAGCATGATTCAGGTTAGTTACTATAGTAATGAGTTTGGAGACGGGTCAAATAAACCTGAATTATTCCTAGTCCTAAACTATGTGTTGACTATGAATGAAGTCTTAGTGTTGTGAGGACACGGTCTCTGTAGGACACAGGCCGTGTCCTCACAAGTGTGAAGTGGTCAGTTCTTTATGGACCAGGGATGAAGTAGAAGCATGTTCTGTGTCTGAGCGCTCTGCATCACAGAACATACACATTAACACACACATTAACACACACATTAACACACACATTAACACACACATTAACACACACATTAACACACACATTAACACACACATTAACACACACATTAACATACACATTAACACACACATTAACACACACATTAACATACACATTAACACACACATTAACACACACATTAACACACACATTAACACACACATTAACACACACATTAACACACACATTAACATACACATTAACACACACATTAACACACACATTAACACACACATTAACATACACATTAACACACACATTAACACACACATTAACATACACATTAACACACACATTAACACACACATTAACATACACATTAACATACACATTAACATACACATTAACACACACATTAACACACACATTAACACACACACATTAACACACACATTAACATACACATTAACACACACATTAACATACACATTAACACACACATTAACATACACATTAACATACACATTAACACACACATTAACACACACATTAACATACACATTAACATACACATTAACACACACATTAACACACACATTAACACACACATTAACACACACATTAACACACACATTAACATACACATTAACATACACATTAACACACACATTAACACACACATTAACACACACATTAACACACACATTAACACACACATTAACATACACATTAACACACACATTAACACACACATTAACATACACATTAACATACACATTAACACACACATTAACATACACATTAACATACACATTAACACACACATTAACACACACATTAACACACACATTAACATACACATTAACACACACATTAACACACACATTAACATACACATTAACACACACATTAACATACACATTAACACACATTAACATACACATTAACACACACATTAACATACACATTAACATACACATTAACATACACATTAACATACACATTAACACACACATTAACACATTAACACACACATTAACATACACATTAACACACACATTAACATACACATTAACACACACATTAACATACACATTAACACACACATTAACATACACATTAACATACACATTAACATACACATTAACATACACATTAACACACACATTAACATACACATTAACACACACATTAACACACACATTAACACACACATTAACATACACATTAACACACACATTAACACACACATTAACATACACATTAACACACACATTAACATACACATTAACACACACATTAACATACACATTAACACACACATTAACATACACATTAACATACACATTAACATACACATTAACATACACATTAACACACACATTAACACATTAACACACACATTAACATACACATTAACACACACATTAACATACACATTAACACACACATTAACACACACATTAACATACACATTAACATACACATTAACATACACATTAACACACACATTAACATACACATTAACATACACATTAACATACACATTAACATACACATTAACACACACATTAACATACACATTAACATACACATTAACACACACATTAACATACACATTAACATACACATTAACACACACATTAACACATTAACACACACATTAACATACACATTAACACACACATTAACATACACATTAACACACACATTAACATACATTAACACACACATTAACACACACATTAACATACACATTAACATTCACATTAACACACACATTAACATACACATTAACATACATTAACACACACATTAACACACACATTAACACATTAACACACATTAACACATTAACATACACATTAACACACAAATTAACACACACATTAACATACACATTAACACACACATTAACATACATTAACACACACATTAACACACACATTCACACACACATTAACACATTAACACACATATTAACACATTAACACACACATTAACACACACATTAACATACATATTAACACACACATTAACATACATTAACACACATATTAACACACACATTAACACACATTAACATACACATTAACACACACATTAACACACATTAACACACACATCAACACACACATTAACACACATTAACATGCACATTAACACACACATTAACACACACATTAACACACATTAACATACACATTAACACACAAATTAACACACACATTAACATACACATTAACACACACATTAACACACACATTAACATACACATTAACACACACATTAACAAACACATTAACATACACATTAACATACATTAACACACACATTAACACACACATTAACACACACATTAACATACACATTAACACACATTAACACACACATTAACATACATTAACACACACATTAACACACACATTCACACACACATTAACACATTAACACACACATTAACACACACATTAACATACACATTAACATACATTAACACACATATTAACACATCAACACACACATTAACACACACATTAACATACATATTAACACACACATTAACATACATTAACACACATATTAACACACACATTAACACACATTAACATACACATTAACACACACATTAACACACATTAACACACACATCAACACACACATTAACACACATTAACATGCACATTAACACACACATTAACACACACATTAACACACATTAACATACACATTAACACACACATTAACACACATTAACACACACATTAACACGCACATTAACATACACATTAACACACACATTAACACACACATTAACACACACATTAACATACACATTAACATACATTAACACACACATTAACACACACATTAACATACACATTAACACACACATTAACATACACATTAACACACACATTAACATACACATTAACACACACATTAACATACACATTAACATACACATTAACATACACATTAACACACACATTAACACACACATTAACACAAACATTAACACACACATTAACACACACATTAACACACACATTAACATACACATTAACACACACATTAACATACACATTAACATACACATTAACACACACATTAACACACACATTAACATACACATTAACATACACATTAACACACACATTAACATACACATTAACACACACATTAACACACACATTAACACACACATTAACACACACATTAACATACACATTAACACACACATTAACATACACATTAACATACACATTAACACACACATTAACATACACATTAACACACACATTAACACACACATTAACACACACATTAACACACACATTAACATACACATTAACACACACATTAACATACACATTAACACACACATTAACATACACATTAACATACACATTAACATACACATTAACATACACATTAACATACACATTAACCCACACATTAACACATTAACACACACATTAACATACACATTAACACACACATTAACATACACATTAACACACACATTAACATACACATTAACATACACATTAACACACACATTAACATACAAATTAACATACACATTAACACACACATTAACATACACATTAACATACACATTAACATACACATTAACACACACATTAACATACACATTAACATACACATTAACATACACATTAACACACACATTAACACACACATTAACATACACATTAACATACACATTAACACACACATTAACATACACATTAACATACACATTAACACACACATTAACACACACATTAACACACACATTAACACAAACATTAACACACACATTAACATACATTAACACACACATTAACACATTAACACACACATTAACACACACATTAACACACACATTAACACACACATTAACATACATTAACACACACATTAACACTCACATTAACAAATTAACATACACATTAACATACACATTAACACACACATTAACATACACATTAACACACACATTAACACACACATTAACACACACATTAACGTACACATTAACACACACATTAACACACACATTAACACACACATTAACACACACACATTAACATACACATTAACACACACATTAACACACACATTAACACACACACATTAACACACACATTAACATACACATTAACAAACATTAACACACACATTAACACACAAATTAACACACACATTAACATACACATTAACACACACATTAACACTCACATTAACAAATTAACATACACATTAACATACACATTAACAAATTAACATACACATTAACATACACATTAACACACATTAACATACACATTAACACACACATTAACATACATTAACACACACATTAACATACACATTAACATTCACATTAACACACACATTAACATACACATTAACATACATTAACACACACATTAACACACACATTAACACACACATTAACACATTAACATACATATTAACATGCATTAACACACACATTAACACACACATTAACACACACATTAACATACACATTAACATACATTAACACACACATTAACACACACATTAACACATTAACACACACATTAACACATTAACATACACATTAACACACAAATTAACACACACATTAACATACACATTAACACACACATTAACATACACATTAACACACACATTAACACACACATTAACATACACATTAACATACATTAACACACACATTAACACACACATTAACACACACATTAACACACACATTAACACACACATTAACATACACATTAACACACATTAACATACACATTAACATTAACACACACATTAACACACACATTAACATACACATTAACATACACATTAACACACACATTAACACACACATTGACATACACATTAACATACACATTAACACACACATTAACACACACACATTAACATACACATTAACACACACATTAACACACACATTAACACACACATTAACACACACATTAACAAACACCTTAACACACACATTAACACATTAACACACACATTAACATACATTAACACACACATTAACACACACATTCACACACACATTAACACATTAACACACACATTAACACACACATTAACATACACATTAACATACATTAACACACATATTAACACATTAACACACACATTAACACACACATTAACATACATATTAACACACATTAACATACATTAACACACATATTAACACACACATTAACACACATTAACATACACATTAACACACACATTAACACACATTAACACACACATCAACACACACATTAACACACATTAACATGCACATTAACACACACATTAACACACATTAACATACACATTAACACACAAATTAACACACACATTAACATACACATTAACACACACATTAACACACACATTAACATACACATTAACACACACATTAACACACACATTAACATACACATTAACATACATTAACACACACATTAACACACACATTAACATACACATTAACACACATTAACATACACATTAACATTAACACACACATTAACACACACATTAACATACACATTAACACACACATTGACATACACATTAACATACACATTAACACACACATTAACACACACACATTAACATACACATTAACACACACATTAACACACACATTAACACACACATTAACAAACACCTTAACACACACATTAACACATTAACACACACATTAACATACATTAACACACACATTAACACACACATTCACACACACATTAACACATTAACACACACATTAACACACACATTAACATACACATTAACATACATTAACACACATATTAACACATCAACACACACATTAACACACACATTAACATACATATTAACACACACATTAACATACATTAACACACATATTAACACACACATTAACACACATTAACATACACATTAACACACACATTAACACACATTAACACACACATCAACACACACATTAACACACATTAACATGCACATTAACACACACATTAACACACACATTAACACACATTAACATACACATTAACACACACATTAACACACATTAACACACACATTAACACGCACATTAACATACACATTAACACACACATTAACACACACACATTAACATACACATTAACACACACATTAACACACACATTAACACACATTAACACACACATTAACACACATTAACATGCACATTAACACACACATTAACACACACATTAACACACATTAACATACACATTAACACACATTAACACACACATTAACACACACATTAACACACACATTAACACACACATTAACACAACACATTAACATACACATTAACACACACATTAACCCACACATTAACACACACATTAACACACACATCAACATACACATTAACATACATTAACACACACATTAACACACAAATTAACACACACATTACCATACACATTAACATACATTAACACACACATTAACACACACATTAACAAATTAACATACACATTAACATACACATTAACATACACATTAACACACACATTAACATACATTAACACACACATTAACACACACATTAACATACACATTAACATTCACATTAACACACACATTAACATACACATTAACATACATTAACACACACATTAACACACACATTAACACATTAACACACACATTAACATTCACATTAACACACACATTAACATACACATTAACATACATTAACACACACATTAACACACACATTAACATACACATTAACATACACATTAACATACACATTAACATTAACACACACATTAACACACACATTAACATACACATTAACATACACATTAACACACACACATTAACACACACATTAACATACACATTAACATACACATTAACATACACATTAACACACACATTAACACACACATTGACATACACATTAACATACACATTAACACACACATTAACATACACATTAACACACACATTAACACACACATTAACACACACATTAACACACACATTAACACACATTAACATACACATTAACACACACATTAACACACATTAACACACACATTAACACACACATTAACACACACATTAACACACATTAACATACACATTAACACACACATTAACACACATTAACACACACATTAACACACATTAACACACACATTAACACACACATTAACACACACATTAACACACACATTAACAAACACCTTAACACACACATTAACACATTAACACACACATTAACATACATTAACACACACATTAACACACACATTAACACACACATTAACACACACATTAACACATTAACACACACATTAACACACACATTAACATACACATTAACATACATTAACACACATATTAACACATTAACACACACATTAACACACACATTAACATGCACATTAACACACACATTAACACACATTAACATACACATTAACACACACATTAACACACATTAACACACACATCAACACACACATTAACACACATTAACATGCACATTAACACACACATTAACACACACATTAACACACATTAACATACACATTAACACACACATTAACACACATTAACACACACATTAACACACACATTAACATACACATTAACACACACATTAACACACACACATTAACATACACATTAACACACACATTAACACACATTAACATACACATTAACACACACATTAACACACAGTAACACACACATTAACACACACATTAACACACACATTAACACACACACATTAACATACACATTAGCACATTAACACACACATTAACATACACATTAACAAATTAACATACACATTAACATACACATTAACACACATTAACATACACATTAACACACACATTAACATACATTAACACACACATTAACACACACATTAACATACACATTAACATTCACATTAACACACACATTAACATACATTAACACACACATTAACACACACATTAACACATTAACACATTAACACACACATTAACATACACATTAACATTCACATTAACACACACATTAACATACACATTAACATACATTAACACACACATTAACACATTAACACACACATTAACACATTAACATACACATTAACATGCATTAACACACACATTAACAAATTAACACACACATTAACATACACATTAACACACATTAACATACACATTAACACACACATTAACACACACATTAACACATTAACACATTAACACACACATTAACACATTAACATACACATTAACATACATTAACACACACATTAATACACACAATAACAAATTAACACACACATTAACATACACATTAACATTCACATTAACACACACATTAACATACACATTAACATACATTAACACACACATTAACACACACATTCACACACACATTAACACATTAACACACACATTAACACACACATTAACATACACATTAACATACATTAACACACATATTAACACATTAACACACACATTAACACACACATTAACATACATATTAACACACATTAACATACATTAACACACATATTAACACACACATTAACACACATTAACATACACATTAACACACACATTAACACACATTAACACACACATCAACACACACATTAACACACATTAACATGCACATTAACACACACATTAACACACACATTAACACACATTAACATACACATTAACACACAAATTAACACACACATTAACATACACATTAACACACACATTAACACACACATTAACATACACATTAACACACACATTAACACACACATTAACATACACATTAACATACATTAACACACACATTAACACACACATTAACATACACATTAACACACATTAACATACACATTAACATTAACACACACATTAACACACACATTAACATACACATTAACACACACATTGACATACACATTAACATACACATTAACACACACATTAACACACACACATTAACATACACATTAACACACACATTAACACACACATTAACACACACATTAACAAACACCTTAACACACACATTAACACATTAACACACACATTAACATACATTAACACACACATTAACACACACATTCACACACACATTAACACATTAACACACACATTAACACACACATTAACATACACATTAACATACATTAACACACATATTAACACATCAACACACACATTAACACACACATTAACATACATATTAACACACACATTAACATACATTAACACACATATTAACACACACATTAACACACATTAACATACACATTAACACACACATTAACACACATTAACACACACATCAACACACACATTAACACACATTAACATGCACATTAACACACACATTAACACACACATTAACACACATTAACATACACATTAACACACACATTAACACACATTAACACACACATTAACACGCACATTAACATACACATTAACACACACATTAACACACACACATTAACATACACATTAACACACACATTAACACACACATTAACACACATTAACACACACATTAACACACATTAACATGCACATTAACACACACATTAACACACACATTAACACACATTAACATACACATTAACACACATTAACACACACATTAACACACACATTAACACACACATTAACACACACATTAACACAACACATTAACATACACATTAACACACACATTAACCCACACATTAACACACACATTAACACACACATTAACATACACATTAACATACATTAACACACACATTAACACACAAATTAACACACACATTACCATACACATTAACATACATTAACACACACATTAACACACACATTAACAAATTAACATACACATTAACATACACATTAACATACACATTAACACACACATTAACATACATTAACACACACATTAACACACACATTAACATACACATTAACATTCACATTAACACACACATTAACATACACATTAACATACATTAACACACACATTAACACACACATTAACACATTAACACACACATTAACATTCACATTAACACACACATTAACATACACATTAACATACATTAACACACACATTAACACACACATTAACATACACATTAACATACACATTAACATACACATTAACATTAACACACACATTAACACACACATTAACATACACATTAACATACACATTAACACACACACATTAACACACACATTAACATACACATTAACATACACATTAACATACACATTAACACACACATTAACACACACATTGACATACACATTAACATACACATTAACACACACATTAACATACACATTAACACACACATTAACACACACATTAACACACACATTAACACACACATTAACACACATTAACATACACATTAACACACACATTAACACACATTAACACACACATTAACACACACATTAACACACACATTAACACACATTAACATACACATTAACACACACATTAACACACATTAACACACACATTAACACACATTAACACACACATTAACACACACATTAACACACACATTAACACACACATTAACAAACACCTTAACACACACATTAACACATTAACACACACATTAACATACATTAACACACACATTAACACACACATTAACACACACATTAACACACACATTAACACATTAACACACACATTAACACACACATTAACATACACATTAACATACATTAACACACATATTAACACATTAACACACACATTAACACACACATTAACATGCACATTAACACACACATTAACACACATTAACATACACATTAACACACACATTAACACACATTAACACACACATCAACACACACATTAACACACATTAACATGCACATTAACACACACATTAACACACACATTAACACACATTAACATACACATTAACACACACATTAACACACATTAACACACACATTAACACACACATTAACATACACATTAACACACACATTAACACACACACATTAACATACACATTAACACACACATTAACACACATTAACATACACATTAACACACACATTAACACACAGTAACACACACATTAACACACACATTAACACACACATTAACACACACACATTAACATACACATTAGCACATTAACACACACATTAACATACACATTAACAAATTAACATACACATTAACATACACATTAACACACATTAACATACACATTAACACACACATTAACATACATTAACACACACATTAACACACACATTAACATACACATTAACATTCACATTAACACACACATTAACATACATTAACACACACATTAACACACACATTAACACATTAACACATTAACACACACATTAACATACACATTAACATTCACATTAACACACACATTAACATACACATTAACATACATTAACACACACATTAACACATTAACACACACATTAACACATTAACATACACATTAACATGCATTAACACACACATTAACAAATTAACACACACATTAACATACACATTAACACACATTAACATACACATTAACACACACATTAACACACACATTAACACATTAACACATTAACACACACATTAACACATTAACATACACATTAACATACATTAACACACACATTAATACACACAATAACAAATTAACACACACATTAACATACACATTAACATTCACATTAACACACACATTAACATACACATTAACATACATTAACACACACATTAACACACACATTAACACATTAACACACACATTAACACATTAACATACACATTAACATGCATTAACACACACATTAACACACACATTAACACACACATTAACACACACATAAACACACACATTAACATACACATTAACATACATTAACACACACATTAACACACACATTAACACACACATTAACACACACATTAACACACACATTAACATACACATTAACACACACATTAACACACACATTAACATACACATTAACATACATTAACACACACATTAACACACACATTAACATACACATTAACATACACATTAACACCCATTAACATACACATTAACATACACATTAACACACACATTAACACACACATTAACATTAACACACACATTAACATTAACACACACATTAACACACACATTAACATACACATTAACATACACATTAACACACACATTAACACACACATTAACACACACATTAACATACACATTAACACACACATTAACACACACATTAACACACACATTAACATACACATTAACACACACATTAACACACACATCAACACACACATTAATGCACACATTAACATACACATTAACATACACATTAACATACACATTAACACACACATTAACACACACATTAACACACATTAACACACACATTAACACACACATTAACACACACATTAACACACACATTAACACACATTAACACACACATTAACACACACATTAACACACACATTAACACACACATTAACATACACATTAACACACACATTAACATACACATTAACACACACATTAACACACACATTAACACACACATTAACATACACATTAACACACACATTAACACACACATTAACACACACATTAACACACATTAACACACACATTAACACATTAACACACACATTAACACACACATTAACACACACATTAACACACATTAACACACACATTAAAACATTAACACACACATTAACACACACATTAACACACATTAACATGCACATTAACACACACATTAACACACATTAACACACACATTAACACACACATTAACACACATTAACACACACATTAACACACACATTAACACATTAACACACACATTAACACACACATTAACATACACATTAACATACACATTAACACATTAACACACACATTAACACACACATTAACATACACATTAACACACACATTAACACACACATTAACACACACATTAACATACACATTAACATACACATTAACACACACATTACACATTAACACACACATTAACACACACATCAACACACACATTAATGCACACATTAACATACACATTAACATACACATTAACATACACATTAACACACACATTAACACACACATTAACACACATTAACACACACATTAACACACACATTAACATACACATTAACACACACATTAACACACATTAACACACACATTAACACACACATTAACACACACATTAACACACACATTAACATACACATTAACACACACATTAACACACATTAACACACACATTAACACACACATTAACACACACATTAACATACACATTAACACACACATTAACACACACATTAACACACACATTAACACACACATTAACACACATTAACACACACATTAACACACACATTAACACACACATTAACACACACATTAACACACACATTAACACACACATTAACACACATTAACACACACATCAACACACACATTAACATACACATTAACTGTTTCTTTCATGTTTGAGTCTTGTATTTAGTCTGTCGCTCTTTCCAGAGCTAAACATGTTTACTCCACCTTGTGACCTCATCCAGTGATAAACTGCATAATAATGCATAATGTTACAATTAAAGGTGAAGTATTTTATTATTTTAAATTCCCCCGTCATTCATTATATTATACTTTGTGACAAGCAAAAAAGCTGAACAAAAATAAGCCCAAAAGGAACAACGAGACGTGTTTTAAATAACATATTCAACATTAATATTATCACTAAAATATGAATGAACTGTTAACAGAGCGAGTCATTACTGAGTCTGAGAAGAACAATCACCTCTTTTATGACGTGAAAGATAAAAACACAACCCAAAATAATTAGTGTAAAATGAGTGTGAAAAGGCTGTAACCATGACGATGCTGCAGGTTCGTGAGCTCGAGGAAGATTATTCTGTGGATTGATAATTATGGTTTTTCAGGTAAAAATATAATTGTATGAATTGAAACATAATTTCTACCTCTTGTTCCCATTTGGGGGGGGGGGGGTGACCGGAGCCTGTCCCAGTGACTTTGGGCCTTAGGCGGGGTGCACCCTGGACAGGGGCCAACACTTAATATCAAAACATATTAATTGTGACAACTTTATGAGCAAAATTATTATTTTATTTAAACTTAAATCTAGAATAAATACAAACAACTTTTTCATTTATCCGACACATTGACTTTTGGGACAGTTTAATTGCATAAAGCTGGACACAAACCTGAGACTTAAAATGAAATATTTCACAGTTTGAATCTGAATAATTGTTAAATTGTGGTGCCATATATTTAAACACATACTTCCAATTCAGATTTACCCTCAACTACTATCTTTTTTTAAAACTTTTGAGCAGTTTTGGTCGACCGCTCTTCTCTCTGAACCACACGTTAAAAAGCTTGATCTCGATTTGAATGAAAAGCTCTACTTAAAGCACGACTTTGATCCTTTTCGCCTCCAGCCCAGACCTCCTTGAACTGTGGTCCTGACGGGGGCGGGGCAGGAGGACTGTTTTAATGTGGGGGGTAAAGACACGGTGCTTATTGTCTTCGCGGGCGGAGACGGGAGACGGGAGACGGGACTAGACCAGGACTAGACCAGGACTGCACCGGGACCACCCACTGAGTCTGGAGACGAGGGGGTGTGTCATACGGGCGTGGCGCGTCTGCAGGGCCTGTTTACTCTGGAGCACAAAGCAAATTGACATGTGTTATTTGAATGAACTTTGACCTCATCAGCGCAGATGAAAAGACACATGTCAGTTAAGAGTCATTTCAGTAAAGTCATTGTTTCTGAAGTTGAAGCACAAAGTTGAAGAAATGAGGTTCAGGTTCTGGTGACTTCATGTGTTCTCACAGGTACAAACAGTTTGGACATAAAAATAAATACAGATTTATAATGGGAAGGTCAAAAGGTCAAATGCTGCACAGAAATCTGGTGGTTTTAAACGAGAATTATAATAAAAACTAAATTATATCTGAAGAAACTGCAAGAAACACAAACGTTCAAATCGTTTAATATTGTCAACTTTAGCTTTTGTCACTTGTCACAGACTAAAGAAGAACCAACATTTTTACTCACGCAAGAGTAAACGAATACTAAACCAGGACTAAACCAGGTCTAAACCAGGACTAAACCAGGACTAAACCAGGTCTAAACCAGGACTAAACCAGGTCTAAACCAGGACTAAACCAGGACTAAACCAGGTCTAAACCAGGTCTACACTTCATCTTTTAACTCTTTTGGACTGGTATAAAGCTGTTATAAGGCTGGGCACACACAGCTGCGGCTCTGTACGTGTTTGAACTCGCTCACTCTCATTTATAACTTTAATACTCTCATTTCCTCAGCGACCGCGGGACAGTGAACGCACCTCAGTAAATACACCGTGTCATCGCTCAAGAGGAAAGTCAACACATCCAGAACATGTCATGTCTTAACACTGGGTTTATTTCCCCACGGCCGTAAAGCTTTTTCTTGTAACAGGAAAATATGCGTTTTGGGACATGTTGAAAAATGATTGTATAAAAAATGTGAAACGTTATAATACCCAAAAAAACGTTTCCTCATAAGTTGTGTTTAGAGTGATGAATGTCCTGACTCTGGCACCAGCAGGAGGCCGGTCCATGTTTAGTCCTGACTCTGGCACCAGCAGGAGGCCGGTCCATGTTTAGTCCTGACTCTGGCACCAGCAGGAGGCCGGTCCATGTTTAGTCCTGACTCTGGCACCAGCAGGAGGCCGGTCCATGTTTAGTCCTGACTCTGGCACCAGCAGGAGGCCGGTCCATGTTTAGTCCTGACTCTGGCACCAGCAGGAGGCCGGTCCATGTTTAGTCCTGACTCTGGCACCAGCAGGAGGCCGGTCCATGTTTAGTCCTGTCACAGTTGAAGTAAAAAGCAGAAAAACAGCGTAATATTTCTTCTTTTAAGTTGAAATTATGGCTGAGGCTGATGAACCTCAAGACATTTTCTCTTTCACAAATCTGTCCAACATGTTTCTTATTCTCACGACACATTTCCATGGGCTTTACATTCGCCCATTGTGTAAAATAATATTCGGGTCGATATCGCAGTGAGCGCAGCTGCCTCTAAAGACATCGTATTTGCATCATGTTTCACTCTCACATCTTTGTTATGGTCGGAGCAGAGTTATATGCGGCGCTGGAAAACCGTTTGTGAGGCCATTTCTCACAGTTTACTGCAAAATAAGTGTTAATACTGTAAATACATGTTTTATTTTACATTTGCAAGTCAGACTTTTGTTACTGCTAAACTACTGCGTTTTCTACTTACTGCTACTACTCCAAAAAAACTGAAAGTCCTGAAAATGTGCAGTTAAATAAAAGTACAGTTACTAAAATGTTACTCGATTACAAGTAAAACTGCTGCCAAGACAGTAAAAAGTGCATATATATACTACTTAATATTTACTACGTTTTTGTACTTCTGTCCAGTTATTATTTGTGGCGTCTGTTCCACACCACATTAAATATTCAGGAGTTTATTCTGAGCCTGAGCTGACCGTGAGCTCCTCTGACCGATCGATCGCTCCGACCGAAAAGAAACATCGAAGAAGTCAAATGTCCCAGACGCATCTGCATCGACTCAAAAACATTGAGGCGCAGCAAAAATGTTTACAGATGATACTGTTCTTTAACTTTTTCATGATTTAGACCTGGTTTGGGTCGAGTTTAGTCCTAGTTTTGATCTGGTTCGGTCCTGGTTTAATCCTGGTTTAGTCCTGGTTTAGTTTTGGTCAAATACTTGGTGTTTATTCCTACATTCTGTTCCAGAGTAGACTCCAGGAACAACCTAAACCAGGGCTAAAATGGACCATCGTATCTTAGTTTAGTCCTTGTCTTTAACCATATTCAGACACTCAATTGACTGTTTTACACCTTTAATATCCTTTTGCTTCAGAGCTGTAGTCTGAAAACCAGCTTGAGTACTGCAGTTGTTGTAGTAAAAGTACTATCGTAGCAGCAGTAATAGTATGAGTCAGACTGAGGTGCGATTCTACCACTTTGAACAGTTAAAAAACAATAATAATATAGTAGTTTAACAAAGGTCTCGGTGCAGTTCAACAGTAGGACTCTTCAGGGAGGGTCCCAGAGGAACCCCGCCCAGAGGAACCCCGCCCAGAGGGACCCTGCCCAGAGAAACCCCGCCCAGAGGAGACCCGCCCAGAGGGACCCTGCCCAGAGGGACCCTGCCCAGAGGAACCCCGCCCAGAGGAGACCCCGCCCAGAGGAGACCCCGCCCAGAGGAACCCCGCCCAGAGGGACCCCGCCCAGAGGAGACCCGCCCAGAGGAACCCCGCCCAGAGGAGACCCGCCCAGAGGAGACCCCGCCCAGAGGAGACCCCGCCAAGAGGAGACCCCGCCCAGAGGGACCCCGCCCAGAGGAGACCCGCCCAGAGGAACCCCGCCCAGAGGAACCCCGCCCAGAGGAGACCCGCCCAGAGGAACCCCGCCCAGAGGAACCCCGCCCAGAGGAACCCCGCCCAGACCCAGACACGGGGCGAAGCGCGCAAACTCCTCACAGAAGGGCCCAGGACAGAGGCGTCCGTGCTCTTGCCTGTCACCGTCACTCCACAGATCCATCGTCTCGATCTCCATGGACACGAATCAGCTTCAATCACACGATCCTTAACTTTTGTCTCTTGAACAGCACAAATTGCACTTCCAGGTGGTTAAAATGTTGCCTGACCCGCCAGCCCCGCCCACATTCTGTTCAAATGCGTAAGAGTCTAGATTCGGACCATTGGGGGCGTCAAAAAAACTCTCCAGCATTGACCGGTCCAACCACCGCCGCTAATTTGTGTCACGTGTCTCTCAAATATTTTTGGAACATTCAGAACAAAAATATAACTTCATTTCCCTCAGATTGACAGAGTTTAGTGCGTCGCTTGTTGACGCAGCAGAAGTCGGCGACGTTTCTCAGTCTGTGTTATTTTTATCCTTTCCTCGTAAGCCGCCATGTTTGTTTGGACGCGAAAGGACGATGCGTTTGTCTGATTGGTTAATCCACCTGTCATTCACTCCCTTTGGAAATTGGAGCGACTGGGTTGGATCCCAGAGCCTCAGGTTTTGTAAAGTCTGTCAAAACGTGTCGGGAATGGCTGGTCAGGTAAGTTAAAATGAGTAGTAAGTTGTAAAAATGAGTAGTAGTAGTAGTAGTAGTAGTAGTAGTAGTAGTAGTAGTAGTAGTAGTAGTAGTAATGTGTGCTGTTTGTTGTGTTGCAGGCTGTGGCGACGCCCAGTGCGAGGGCTGTCAGGAGTACTGCTGTAACGGTTCTCCTCCGTTCTGCTGCTCCTACTACGCCTACGTGGGGGACGTGCTCTCGTAAGTAAACCAAATACTTCACTTGGTTTTTAGTCTCCTTCTGGTTTAATACACGGCTAAAGTCGGCCATTTTAGACCGTTTCAACTTTTAAGGCAAATTTATTTCTCTTCAAATTTTTCGGCTCAGCTTTTCAAGTTCGGTTCAACAATATAGATGCGTTCGCACATCCGGGAACTTGTGCAGTGGCAACCGAGTCCGCCATTTTGAAAGGGGCACGACAGCACGTCTACTACATACGAAATCCAGGAAACATGAGGCCATAGTTGACTGACTAAGGAATGAGAGCTTTGTCGTGTGCCTTAGTTTTGCCGTTATCGTCCAAAGAATCACAGTATTCGTAGCTCATTATGCCGTAGAAAAGGATGCAGTCGTGGTGGTTTTTATATATCGCGTGCCCCTTTTAAAATGGCCGCTATGGGGAAGTCCCGGCTGTATGACGTCACTGCGAACGCACGCATTGCAACGTTCTTACTCCACTGGACTCTATTTGAACAACAGAGACACATTAAGCATTCAAATTGGTCAGAGATATTGGGGGATAAATCCATTATCTCGCTTGTCATCTGTGCTTTTCATTTACTGTATTTATGTGCCACTTAAAGCTGTTCTAAAGGGCGTCGCTCGTGCTAAAGACGTGCTAGCCCTTTTGTGCAGCTGTGCTTTACGCAGCAGTCAAACAAAACAAGTGGATGAACAGCTGAAGACCCTAAAGTTTGACCTTTGACCTCTCAAGCTGGTCCAATCCATCAACGTCGCTCACAAGTACAAGCGGCGGTCGTAGTAGAAGAAATAGAAGCTGCAGTTCAGTTACAAATACAAATAATGTCTTAAAATAAGATCATATTCATTCTTGTTTTGCCGTTTTGATCTAATAATTAAGCCGTCTTTGTTCTAAAACATATTGTCAGGTGTTTTAGAGGCCGTATAGACCAGATCATGACCATTTACTGCCCAGCCCTGCGCCTCATGTCTCTCCTCACTCGTCTCTCCTCACTCGTCTCTCGCACGCCGCCGTTATCTTTAGTTAATTTCTGGTCCGAGGAGGCTCTCTCCAGTCCAGCCAGCAGATGGCGCTCTAGGCAGATTAAGCCGCAGGACTCATTTGGCTCAGGTAAACAGGTGTGCAGTGACCACGCCCATGAATGCACACAAAGATGTACCGGTGAGTGGATTCTCCTGTAAAAGCAGTTTTCTTTACATTTAAACCTGCTCAAAACAACATTCATAGGTTTTATTAAACTTATTCCACTGAATCATTGATACGATTGTAGATTCTCACTTAAATATGACGTAGAACATTGATGTAAAGGAATATTTAATGTCATGTTTAAGGTTGTGGGATAGTTATTTAACCCTAAAATGCCATTTAGATTATTTAGACAAAATTATAAAACAATGCATGTATTTATTCATTAAAAACTGAAATAGCTTATTGATTAAAACATATTAAAAGTCAGCAATTAAATATTAGTGGATCAATTCCTATTTTATATTTTGGGAATTAAAAACATTAAATATGATACAAAAAATATTAAAACACTTATTTCTGTATAAAATGTTTAAAAGGTGATGTTTGATCTGCTGCTGCTGCGACTGCTGTGGATGAAAGTGCTGAGTTGAGACTTGGACCAGCTTCATCTGGAATAAACTTGACATAAACCAGATTATGATGATCAAAAAAAAATACAATTCAGATTTTTTAATAGTTGACCGGTCACAATGATTGTAACTCATTTATAGACAGAAAATGTGCAGAAACGTGAAGATGTGCGACATGTGGAGAGAACGATCGTGAATTTGAGACGTGTGCGGAAGAGGAACGTGTTATAAATGTTTGCACTGCAACGGGAACCATCGTGTGGGAACTATGAGCTGTGGGAACCATTGTGTGGGAACTACGAGCTGTGGGAACCATTGTGTGGGAACTATGAGCTGTGGGAACCATCGTGTGGGAACTATGAGCTGTGGGAACCATCGTGTGGGAACTATGAGCTGTGGGAACCATCGTGTGGGAACTATGAGCTGTGGGAACCATTGTGTGGGAACTATGAGCTGTGGGAACCATTGTGTGGGAACTACGAGCTGTGGGAACCATTGTGTGGGAACTATGAGCTGTGGGAATCATTGTGTGGGAACTACGAGCTGTGGGAACCATTGTGTGGGAACTATGAGCTGTGGGAACCATCGTGTGGGAACTATGAGCTGTGGGAACCATTGTGTGGGAACTATGAGCAGTGGGAACCATCGTGTGGGAACTATGAGCAGTGGGAACCATTGTGTGGGAACTATGAGCAGTGGGAACCATCGTGTGGGAACTATGAGCTGTGGGAACCATCGTGTGGGAACTATGAGTTGTGGGAATCATCGTGTGGGAACTATGAGCTGTGGGAACCATTGTGTGGGAACTATGAGCTGTGGGAACCATTGTGTGGGAACTATGAGCTGTGGGAACCATTGTGTGGGAACTACGAGCTGTGGGAACCATTGTGTGGGAACTATGAGCTGTGGGAATCATTGTGTGGGAACTACGAGCTGTGGGAACCATTGTGTGGGAACTATGAGCTGTGGGAACCATCGTGTGGGAACTATGAGCTGTGGGAACCATTGTGTGGGAACTATGAGCAGTGGGAACCATCGTGTGGGAACTATGAGCAGTGGGAACCATTGTGTGGGAACTATGAGCAGTGGGAACCATCGTGTGGGAACTATGAGCTGTGGGAACCATCGTGTGGGAACTATGAGTTGTGGGAATCATCGTGTGGGAACTATGAGCTGTGGGAACCATTGTGTGGGAACTATGAGCTGTGGGAACCATCGTGTGGGAACTATGAGCAGTGGGAACCATTGTGTGGGAACTACGAGCTGTGGGAACCATCGTGTGGGAACTACGAGCTGTGGGAACCATCGTGTGGGAACTACGAGCTGTGGGAACCATCGTGTGGGAACTACGAGCTGTGGGAACCATCGTGTGGGAACTATGAGCTGTGGGAACCATCGTGTGGGAACTATGAGCTGTGGGAACCATCGTGTGGAAACTATGAGCTGTGGGAATCATCGTGTGGGAACTATGAGCTGTGGGAACCATCGTGTGGGAACTATGAGCTGTGGGAACCATCGTGTGGAAACTATGAGCTGTGGGAACCATCGTGTGGAAACTATGAGCTGTGGGAACCATCGTGTGGGAACTATGAACTGCCCGAGGAGGAAACTGGAGGGGAAAGTGTGTAAAGTGAGGACTGAAACATGAGCTGAAGCTGTGGAAAATGTTGAAGAAACAAAAGTGTGCAAAGATTCCATCTCTTTGGCTTCATTGTTATGGTCATGAATTGTGCTTGTGAACTTCAGGGAAAGTCGGAACCAATACATGGGATTCCTGAAGCGGCGAGGACTTTTTTGTGCGCTAAAGATGTCACCAAAAAAACACTCTTATTAGAAAAACTCTTATAAACAAAACAAAAAACTCTTATGAACAAAACTCCTCATATCTTAATGGGAATGGAGGAAAAAATAAAATAAATAAAATAAATAACATAAATAACATAAATGAAATAAATGAAATAAATGAAATAAATGAAATAAAATAAAATAAAAATAAAAATAAAAATAAAAATAAAAATAAAAATAAAAATAAAAATAAAAAAACAAAATAAAATTAAAATAGCTAGTAAACACTCTTATAAGAATAAGGTCTCTTTATGATGGACTGGGCGGGGTGAGCACTGTATATAGACATAGCATCAAGTAAGACGCGAACAGTAGATGGCGTAAATGCACCTAAATGATGAGTGCCACTCGCCATAAAACAAAACCAAGAAGAAGAATGTGTCCTCTGCATTTGACCCACAGTGGTCCTGGTTGATCTCAGTGTCTGGAGGCTGGAGGATGAGACTACTCTGCATTGTGGTCGCTCCAGACACAAGAGCAGCGATGAAACCCACTCCGATCGACAGTATTTGAATCTGTTTTCTGTCCGTTCCAGCGGCACAGCGATCAGCGGGATCGTGTTTGGCGTGGTCTTCCTGATGGGGGCGGTGGCGGCCCTGTTCCTGTGCGCCTGCGTGTGCATGAAGGACGGACGAGGAAGCCGAGTCGGAGTCTTGAACACAAACTACATCAGCACGGTCTCGCAAGGGTACCCAGGTGGGACAAACTTCACTATAAGATAAGATAAGATAAGATATTCCTTTATTGTCCCACATGGGGAAATTTCATTGGTGCAACGCAGGTAGATACAGAGGTAGATCCAGAAGAACAGATCACTTATAGGAAGTCTGAAAACACTTTCAGTAGAAGATCTCCTATAAATAAATAAAAACTCCCATAGACAAATAAATAAATAAATACCATTGCATGTGATCCCGACAGTAATAGATTGCACATTTACGTCATAAGGCGCTGGTACAGCTGGCAGCCCGGTGTAAACGCTCTCTTGTCTTTCGCACACTTATTGTGCTTTATCTCCTATATTTTGTAAATATAGTTAGTATATTTTTTCTATTTTACTGTACGATAGGGACACGCGCTGGAATAGTTTTTTAATTCAACTGTTTTTGACTTTTTTCGGCTGGATTTGAGCGTTTTTCGTTGCGTTCGTTGTGTTGTTGTGACGTGAGCTAGCTCCGAGCGAGCCCACCAGCCCCCCCCCCCGCGCCCTCCGGCCGCGCTAAAGTACGGCGTGTCGTCGGTACACGTTTATATACACGTTTATATGAAAGAGGAACTTCACGAACGATCGGGACACGCACTGGAATCGCTTTAAATGAACTTGTTTTGACTTTATTCGGCTGGATTGAGTGTTTTCGTCGTGTCGTTGCGATGTGTTTTGGCTCTGAGTCCCCCGGCTCCGGCCCCGCCCCCCGGCTCCGGCCCCGCCCCCCGGCTCCGGCCCCGCCCCCCGGCCGGCGCCGTACCGCGTTTCCACAAAGGAGGAACTCATGAAACTGCGGAGAACAGTCGTCTTACCCGGAGATCGTCACGTTATCCCGTCGCAGTACTGACCTAACCTAATACTGATGTGCAATTCTGTCGTATGTGCAATTACTGTGAAATTCATGTGCAATCTATGTGCTGTCGTGACACATATTCATGTGCAATTACTGTCGGGATCACATGCAATGGTATTTATGTATTTATTTGTCTATGGGAGTTTTTATTTATTTATAGGAGATCTTCTACTGAAAGTGTTTTTCAGACTTCCTATAAGTGATCTGTTCTTCTGTATCTACCTCTGTATCTACCTGCGTTGCACCAATGAAATTTCCCCATGTGGGACAATAAAGGAATATCTTATCTTATCTTATGAATTTCACAGTAATTGCACATACGACAGAATTGCACATCAGTATTAGGTTAGGTCAGTATTGCGACGGGATAACGTGACGATCTCCGGGTAAGACGACTGTTCTCCGCAGTTTCATGAGTTCCTCCTTTGTGGAAACGCGGTACGGCTCCGGCCGGGGGGCGGGGCCGGAGCCGGGGGGCGGGGCCGGAGCCGGGGGGCGGGGCCGGAGCCGGGGGACTCAGAGCCAAGACACATCGCCACGACACGACGAAAACACTCAATCCAGCCGAATAAAGTCAAAACAAGTTAATTTAAAGCGATTCCAGTGCGTGTCCCGATCGTTCGTGAAGTTCCTCTTTCATATAAACGTGTATATAAACGTGTACCGACGACACGCCGTACTTTAGCGCGGCCGGAGGGCGCGGGGAGGGGGGGGCTGGTGGGCTCGCTCGGAGCTAGCTCACGTCACAACAACACAACGAACGCAACGAAAAACGCTCAAATCCAGCCGAAAAAAGTCAAAAACAGTTGAATTAAAAAACTATTCCAGCGCGTGTCCCTATCGTACAGTAAAATAGAAAAAATATACTAACTATATTTACAAAATATAGGAGATAAAGCACAATAAGTGTGAGAAAGAAGAGAGAGCGTTTACACCGGGCTGCCAGCTGTACCAGCGCCTTATGACGTATTTTGTTTACTATCATGAAGGAGATGAGCTTGAAAGCCTTAGAAGAGCGGTTAATACTCATATTTCCTCAGCGTTTGGTTTTATTCACACATTTCAATGCAGATTTAGTATTTCCATATGAATAATACACACTTTGACATGATGGTGTAAAATACAGTGATATATTTACAACAGAATTTTCCATTTAGACCTGCATGTTCCTACTCCATCTGCCATAACAAAATGTACTTTTCCCCAGCCTTTTTAAAATATATTTATAGTAGAAGCAGTTGCCATCAGTAATATATATATCCTTTTTATACCTCCCGTACGTTCCAATTTCGACTGATGTAAAACTGATAAATATTTACTAAAAGTTCTAATGAATGGAGGTCACTTATAGCTCAGTGTAAAGGAACGTTCAAATGATCTGCCCGGCTTTGGAACGGCACATTCACCAAACACTTTCGCCAGACGAGCTGCCTCGATCCGACCTCTGAGAAAAGAACAACACTGCAAATTATTTATCCCTGTCCTTTTGGTGACCATGATATTTCCCTTCCACTTTTCTTTCTTTGTTCTGCTGTAACTTGACCCACAACCTCATGGTTCAAGGCACAAAGAAACCATGACAAACTAAGTCCATGTCCTGGAGTAGTAGACGAAATGGTAGAAGAAACAGTAGAAGTAGAAGCAGTAGTAGTAGAAACGGTAGTAGTAGTAGTAGAAACGGTGGTGGTGGTAGTAGTAGAAACGATAGTAGTAGTGGTGGAGGAAACGGTAGTAGTAGTAGAAACGGTAGAAGAAGTAGTAGAAACGGTAGAAGAAGTAGTAGAAACGGTAGTAGTAGTGGTAGTGGTAGTAGTGGTGGTGGTGGTGGTGGTGGTGGTGGTGGTGGTGGTGGTGGTGGTGGTAGTGGTAGTGGTAGTGGTAGTGGTAGTGGTAGTGGTAGTGGTAGTGGTAGTGGTAGTGGTAGTGGTAGTGGTAGTGGTAGTGGTAGTGGTAGTGGTAGTGGTAGTGGTAGTAGTAGTAGTAGTAGTAGTAGTAGTAGTAGTAGTAGTAGTAGTAGTAGTAGTAGTAGTAGTAGTAGTAGTAGTAGTAGTAGTAGTAGTAGTAGTAGTAGTAGTAGTAGTAGTAGTAGTAGTAGTAGTGTATTTGGAGAGAGCACCCGCTTTTTTGCTCGCTCCGCTTGTTATCGCTGCTTTCCTTATTTATTTTGCTTTTTAATCAGTTTTTGTCTTCCAAACATTTTTGCTTTAGACTTTTTCAAGTAAACCAAGGATTTTAAGAACATTTTTCCAGTTTTAACGACATATCCGACGCCAGCAACATGTCCGGGAGAAGAAGGGAGAAAGACTGTGAACGCTGTCGGAAATATCAACAAGACATTAATGAGCTCCAAACACGGATATTTGTTTTGGAATCTGAAAAAGTTCTTCACGTTACCATTCCTGTGTCAACCGACGGTAAGAAGAGCACACTTTTTACAAGAAAAACTGCTACTTTCAACCTAAACCGCAGTGACTCTGTGTCGTTTCCAAAACTGTCCAAAAACCAGAAAGACCAGGCTGTTTCTTGGAACAAACTTGGAGCAAAACCTAAACGATACAAAGATAACGTGAAGTCACCTAAAATACAGCTCACAAACAGATTTTTACCACTTTCAGAGATGGAATTAAATGAAAAAAGGAAAGATGACGTGGCCAAAATACAGCGAGGAGGATCTGTGCCAGGAGCCAAGGTCACGCAGATTGTTTTAGTTGGGGACGGCGCGATAAGTCACGTGACGCATGAAAAGATAAACACACATTCTTTTCCAAGCGCCACTGTTTCTGAGATAACGTCACTCCTTCCAAATATTATGGCTAAGCATGGAGGAGCTAAACAGCTGATTGTGCACGTGGGTGCAGTGGACATGCGGCGGGAACAGACTGAAGTTTTGAAAAAAGACTTCTTGAAGTTATTCGACGTGCTTGATAAAATGGAAATCAAAACATTCATAAGTGGACCTCTTCCAAACATCGACAGGAGGATAAACAAGTTTAGCCGGCTTCTTCAGCTGAACACATGGCTGTCCAAAGAGTGTTCCCCGAGAGGACTACACTACATTGAGAACTTCTATCTATTCTGGAAACGAGAGGACCTGTTTAAGAGAAATGGCCCCCACCTATGCAGAGGTGGAGTGAGGGTGCTGACAGAGAACCTGCTCCACGCTCTGAGGCATTGGACTGGGCCTGGACAAGGTCCTGAGCAGATAGTTAGAGAAGAGAGGAATGAGAGAAGAATTCCTGCTCCATCAGCCAGAGACCGAGCCAATGTTTCAACATCAAAAGCACCACAACCTCAGCCTCCACCAAAGGATTCATCAGCAGCTGCTCCACCACCACCAGCAAAGGATTCAGCTCCAGCTGCTCCACATTCACCTCCACCGCCTCCAGCAAAGGAACAATCTTCAAAGGCCTTGGACCCGTCTGTGACAAGCCCAACAACATCCCTGTCATCGCCCCTGCCTTCAGACCAGCCCTGGGTTCCCCCTGCAACATCTACTCCCACTAAAGATTCATCATCCTCCTTCTCATCTCCACTCTCACCCATGGGCCTTCCCAGCCATTTTGAAAGTCTGATCAAATCAGGCATTAAGATGGCTCCACTCACGCCCAATATAGCAAGGGCTATGTCAATACTTATCAACTCTTCCCTGCACAAGCCGACTACACCAACAAAAGCCCCACCACCCATACCCCCTCGCCTCTCACCTGGTCCCAAACTCTCCTTGGCTACAAAAGCCCCACCACCCATCCAACCTCGCCTTTCACCTGGTATCTCCCATAGCTAGGATGCACTGGGTCTCAGCGTTGCCAGGACTTATTGTCACATTAAAAATCAAACCAACCCGGGGCCCTATGTGAAAAGAGCCCCCCCTAGTGCTATTTCTGTAGTCACATCATCACACAGATGGAAAAACAAAATGCGAGTCAGGCCCAATCTGAGAAATGTGATTTATATTCCCTGTGAAAAGATAAAGCCCAGTCTCACTGAAACTAGTCTGAAACTTGCTGTGCTAAATGTCAGATCCTTATGTAACAAATCTCTCTTAATTAATAATTTCATTTCTTCTTATAATCTTGATTTGATGTTTTTAACTGAAACATGACTTGACAAAAACACAGGAAATGTAGTTCTGATAGAATCTGCTCCACCCAACTTTAAGTTTGAATCTGAAACACGAGAAAACAAAAAAGGGGGTGGAGTCTGTGCTGTCTTTAGAGATGAAATAATTACCCGCAGGTTGTCTTTTGGGGTGTTTTCATCATTTGAGTATGTGTCCTTTAAAATGGAGCTAAAACGGTCTCCATCCATTCTCTTCATTGTTTTATACAAGCCTCCCCAGCACTGCCAAAGTTTTATTGATGATTTTACTGAGATGCTTTCAGTCGTATGCACAGACTTTGATGGTTTGGTCATTACAGGTGATTTCAATGTGCATGTTGATAATATTTGTGACAGAAACGCTAAAGAGCTTGATGCTGTCCTTGAAACCTTCAGTCTTACTCAGCATGTGAGAGGCCCCACCCACAGCAAAGGACACACTCTAGATCTCATCATTACAAAGGGGCTAAATATTTCAAATGTTAATGTGATCGATGTTGCTCTGTCTGATCATTTCTGTGTCTTCTTTGACCTGTCTGTTTCTCCCAAACCTCCGGTTGGTCCTGCAGTTGTTCAGAGGAGACACATAAGTGATGGCACAGGTGCACTGTTTATGGAAATGATAAACTTTGAAAATGTCTCATGTTCTAATGTAAATGATTTGTTGAACTCTGTTACATCTAGTGTTTTGAATGTTCTGGACACCATCGCCCCTATAAAGGCTAAAATGGTTAAAAATAAGCAGAAGGCGCCGTGGAGAAATGATGATTCGGTCAGGGCGCAGAAAAGGGAGTGCCGCAGGGCCGAACGGAAATGGCGCAAGTCAAAGCTCCAGGTTCAAAAAGAGATTTACAAAGAAAAGCTGAACATGTACAACCTAATCTTATGTAGAACTAGGGAAAGATATTTTTCTGAAATAATTGGAAGCTGCAGTAACAACTCGCGTGTCCTGTTTGCCACAGTAAACAGATTAACAAACCCTCCAGCTCAGCTGCCGTCATTTCCACATCCAAGTGTAATGAGTTTGCATTATTCTTTAATGACAAAGTTCAGGGCATTAAAAATGCTATAAATCCCACAATGCAAAAAATTACCCTAAAACCACCAAGACACTTAGAGCTAACTCACTTTGCACCAGTAACTGACAAAACTGTCCATGAGATCATCACCAGTCTGAGTTCATCTACATGCTGCCTTGATGTGTTACCCACCAGATTTCTAAAGTCTGTGCTGAACAGTTTGTTAGCACCATTCACTCACATAGTTAACATGTCGCTTCAATCTGGAACATTCCCAATGTCTTTGAAAACTGCGGTCATAAAGCCTCTCCTAAAGAAGAGCAGTCTTGATGCCGCAGTACTGAGTCATTACCGGCCCATCTCTAATCTGCCATTTTGGGGCAAAGTCCTTGAAAAGGTTGTTTACCAACAGCTCACAGATTTCCTCTTAATAAACAACTCATTTGATGTTTTTCAGTCAGGTTTTAGACCTCATCACAGCACTGAGACTGCTCTTGTCAAGGTGACAAATGACATCCGCCTGAACACTGACACGGGCAAAGCCTCAGTCTTAATTCTGTTAGATCTGAGTGCTGCTTTTGACACTGTCAATCATGGGATCCTCTTACAGAGACTAGAGGACTGGGTGGGCATCACTGGCACTGCCCTAAACTGGCTAAGGTCCTATCTGGAAGACAGGAAGTACTTTGTTGAAATTGGTAGCTGTGTCTCAGACCACATGACCCTGACCTGTGGAGTGCCCCAAGGGTCAGTCCTGGGTCCCCTTCTGTTCAACCTCTACATGCTGCCGTTAGGTCAGTTGATACGCAGTGAAAATGTGTCCTATCACAATTATGCAGACGACACTCAGATCTATGTTTCACTATCGGCAGGTGACTATGGACCAGTAGATTCACTCTGTCACTGCATCCAACAGATCAGTTTGTGGAGGCAAAACAACTTTTCCAGCTGAACTTAGACAAGACTGAAATAATCGTTTTTGGCCCACAGAAACAAAGAGAAAGTGTTAGCGTCACCTCCAGAGTCTCGCTCTAAAACCTACAAACCAAATTAGAAATCTGGGGGTAATAATGGACTCAGACTTGAACTTTAATAGCCACGTCAAATCACTAACATCAGCAGCTTTTTACCATCTAAAAAACATTGCCAAAATCAAAAATATAGTGTCAAAACCAGATTTAGAGAGACTTATCCATGCGTTTGTCTCCAGTAGATTAGACTACTGTAACGGCCTGCTCACTGGCCTCTCCAAACGAGCTGTAAAACAGCTGCAGTACATCCAGAACGCTGCTGCTCGGGTCCTGACTAGAACCAGGAAGTTTGATCACATTAGTCCTGTTCTCAGGACCTCAGGGACCGGCCTCCTGCTGGTGCCAGAGTCAGAACAAAACATGGGGAATCTGCGTTTCAGTTTTATGCAGCTAAAATCTGGAACAGTCTTCCTGAAGATGTGAGACAGGCTTCTACTCTGACAATGTTCAAATCTAAGCTAAAAACAGTTTTGTTTAGCTGCGCATATGACTGAAAGGATTTTTTCTTTGCACTCTTCTCTTTTGTCGGTGTAATCCCTCATTCGTCCAGGCGTGTTCCATAGTGGAAGGAGCTTCAGTTGTGGTCATCTGGACTCGGTTGGAGAGAATGGACGTTTCGGCTCTCGTCCGGGAGTCATTGTCAACGGAAGAATTTGGATCGAGAGCTCCGATGTTGATACTGTTCTGTGGAAGGCGGAGCCTTCCTGAAATCTCTTGCTACTTCGGGAGGGCTTCGCCCAATGGGCGGGTCTTGCCACGGAGCGGTGTTGGTGTCGGAGTTCTCAATCTGGATTCTTTTGTTGGCAATGACTCTTGGATGGGAGTCGAGGCGTCTGTTTTTTTCTAACTGAGTCCAGATGACTACAACTGAAGCTTTTTCTACTGTTCTCTTTTGTTTGTGATTTTATTAGTTTAGAAAATCAGTTGGATTGATCATTTTTAATTTAGTTAATTTTATTGTATTTCTGTTTCTGTAATTTCTTTGTGATTTGAATGCATTTTTCCTGCTGTGTGAAGCACTTTGAATTGCCTTGTGTATGAAATGTGCTCTACAAATAAACTTGCCTTGCCTTGCCTAGTAGAAACGGTGGTAGTAGTAGTAGAAACGGTAGTTGTAGTAGTAGTAGAAACGGTAGAAGAAACGGTAGTAGTAGTAGCATTTGAAGTCCTGCGTGTTTCACTGTAGGTTGTGGGTTAGAATGTGCATGTCTTGGCCCCTGAAGCAGCCTGTGTGTTGGAGTATGTTGACCCTGTTACCTTCTGTTCCATGTGCTAATATCACAGGTACACGTCTAATTATTCATCATTCATTTATTCAGTTACAAACATATGGCCTATGACTCTGGGATCAAATTTCCGCGGTGAAGCAGGTTTATTGTATCTTATCTACACAAGGATAAATGACCAACTGAAGACGCCTTTTATTTAAGCCGAGTCATAATTCAGGGCTATCAACATATCTATCTGATATTGTTTAGTTCAGTGTCATAATTGCAATTACAACTTGTGAACCTTTAAATTCACAGTTGTTTATTCCATGTTGCTCCAAATCCTTTGTTCTGTTTATAGATTTAATATGTTTATTGTTAAAAGAGAACATTTGCCCATATTATTACAATGTTAATATTTGTCCCAGCAACAAACAAATTATAATTAAAAATGAAACTAATCTATACAAAATCATGCCCCCTTTGATGCCCTCGTTCTAATCATGCATTTTTATTGTGTCATTAAAAATATTCCACTTTTTTCTTCTTGACTAAACTCCTAAGGCCTTTTCTGTTCCCTTTAATTTTATTACTTACTAATAATACATTTTCCTTTGGGCGTTTTATTCAACAATTGCCCCATTTTCTTTTTTCTTTTTCTTACTGTGGCTTAAGGCTGTGCAGTTCCATTCAGTGGCCGTTAGATGGCGCTGTTGTGCTGTGAATAAATACTGCATCTGTTAAAAACACAACATTACTCGGACTTCTATTACTTTCACTGTTATTGGCTTTAATACATGTATAAGTTACATTTTAAGCCATCTCGGAGCAATAACATTTGAGAAGAGTGAAATCTGAACTGCTAAACACAAGAATACCACATTTCAGAACATTTCAAGCTCAGAATTAAAGCTTTTACACAGAATAAAACCACATGGAGACAAATAATGAATCAAATTGCGTTTTTGACTTGCAGTGCGGGGTCGGATGAGACCGAAATACAACACGAGACACAATATTGAGTCCACAAGAACACTGTGTAGAGGAGGGAGATTGATAATATCAAAGTTAATGGTTTTGATATAATGTGGTCGTCAATAATTGAAATGAATGAAATGACCACAAAAAGAGACAAATGTGTAATGTCCTCTCCCAAATATAAAGTGTTATTTCTGCACTTTTTGGTTCATTTAATGGCCCGTTCATGTTTTGTGCACAAATGTAACCTCAACCAAGGCACATTTTAGCACATTCCTGATGCATTGTGAATATATCGTTTGTAATTGAATCGTGCTTTAAAAGAAGCTCTTTGACTTTATCTTTGTTGTTGTTGTTGTGTTGCTTTTAATGGCGGTTTGTGCAATACTGACTTAACCATTTGCAATACTGACTTAACTATGTGCAATAATGTCAAATTCATGTGCATATAACTGATGAAAATAGAGTGTTTATTTTACCATTATTATTAGTATTATCTTGTCTTACACTGTTTTTTAATTTGTTTTGTCTTTATTTTCCCCTCCATTCCTTATTAAGAAATGAGAGGTTTTGTCTATAGGAGTTTTTGTTTATAGGAGTTTTGTTTATAAGAGTTCTTCTATTAAGAGTGTTTTTTAATCTTCCTATAAGTTATCCGTCCTTTTCCTCTGGATCTACTGTGTTGCAACAATGGAATTTCCCCATGTGTGGACAATAAAGGAACATCTTATCTTATCTTATCTTATCTTAATACTGGACTCAGATCAATGAGACACACACTTCTTTTTCAATTGCAGTTTCACAATATTCACCATGTTTTCTCCTGCAGGTCCTCCTCCCCCGTACACCTGCGACAACGAGATGCACCCGCCCACGCTGCACCCGCCTCCTTACACCCCGACCCAGCCACGCCCGGCCCACTACTCCCCTCCCCCTCCGTATTCTGGATCTAAGGCCGGGGACGACCAGGCCACGGTCTACAACATGGACGATTAAACTGAGACGACGGTTTTGAATCTGGAATCTGTAGCGTTTTACATGGACTGAATCTGGAAGTAACTGTTGCTATTGACGATGCAAAGTAACAAAGTAAAACGGAAATGAAAAATATTGTCAGATTTTTCTAAAAGGTCCCGTGCTGCAAATTGTATAGATTTGATCTTTTATTCTTACGTTTTCTTATCCTTTTGTTTGCTCCAGTGCTCAAAACACTATTACACCTTATGATGTCATCAGGTGGTAAGTCAGAAGAGCTGCTCTAGGTTTTTAAAGTTCGTTTACCTGTGTCACGCCTCCAGGAAGACGGTTCCAGTGAAGCAGCAGCAGAGTTCTGGGGTTGTGTTCATAAAAGTATGGACTGAGCTGCCTTTACCACACAAACTGGTTTATAATGTTTTCAGTTCTGTTCCCATAAAGTTTTAAAATATTAAAATGCATTAAGTGCATTATGGAGTGACTAGTGCAGGTGTTTTTCATCCATAAAAACACATTTTAAATGGAAAATTTGGCTAAATGTTTGAATAATTTGGTGGATTAAATATTTTTATTGATCAATTATTGACCAATGCAAAAATCAAATTTGTTATTTTATTTTTTACTATTGCTGGGTGGAGATTAAAGGTGTACTCTGTAACTTTCCGTTGGAGGGTACACCCTTGTGTTGCTTGGAGTGTTCCATAGTGTAGCATTACATCCGTCTCCATGGACACGAGCTGCTCTCAGTGGAATGCAAATACAATGTATGTTTTTTGCAATAAAAGCACTTGTAATGGATCAAAGGCCAGATGGATATTTAATGCCACAGTGTGGAACATTCCAGCAGATGCAGTAACATCTCATTGGACAGGCAGGTGGAGAACAGCCAAACACAACACACGGTACAATAAATGACAACTTTAACACAGAAGTATTAAACCAGACAGTTCTGTAAACAGAGATCAAGAGCCAAATCTCACAAGATGGAAAAAAACAAACTTTCAATGAGCAAATCAAATAAGTTTGTTTTATAATTGAAATTAAATTCAATAAAGAAAAGTGGAGGAGACTGGAAAGATGAATACTTGAAATAATGTGAGTACAGTGATGTGTGACATGAACCAAAGCGGATTCTACCTTTTTAACATTAATGTAATTGTTGTGACATTTGTTCTGTTTTTCGAGAGTAAAAGAAATGTGGAAATTACAACGTGTGTATTTTATTATATTATATGCTGCAGCCAACTATAAAAACCCAATTGAAAATCTAAATAATGGATTGTACACTCCTAGGACCTCGAAGAAATGGCTATAACCCTAAATTGGCAAATCTTTAATGATCCAAAACTGCCCTCAAAATATTGGAATAGTTCACAAGTTGCACATCCCAGTGACCCCACAATGGAAATATACTTATACCTATTATGGGCTTAAAGATGCAGAAGTGAGCGTTTATTCCTTAGCCTGGAATGTTCCACAATATGTCATCAAACCCATCTACAAATACATACGGTTTTAGCCCAAAGTATTTTTTTATAGCACTTAAACGTCTTTGTGTTGCAGTTCTTCAATTAAACGTATTAAATGCCGAACTGTGGAACATCCCGGGCAAAGCAACAACACTTCCATGGAGACGAGCGGGTGGTGCACGAGTTACCTAGTGTACCTTTAACCACAGACAATCATAACACTATATGTAATTACTACTTCAATAACGACGGTTCCTGTTTGTGAAAACGTCTTAGTAATTTGACACGTTCCATAGCATTTCGTTCATATCACAGCCAATGCAGTGTCAGTGTCAAGATGGCAAATGTGGTGGTGAAAAGGAAGAGTCATGACGTCCACCATCTGTGTCATTAAAGATGCTTATGCAACAATGTCCCGCTGCATTACAAGCTTATGGGGCAGATATCACACACACGTTCAAGGCTGTGGAACATTCCAGGCTCATTTCCCATATATGTCGGTCAGTCTTCTTGAATTATTGACCAGTGACGTCATCATCGTTTGATATCTGTTCCATGTGTAAGTGCGTCTGTATATGCGTAACTGCGTGTATGCGTAAGTGCGTGTGTATTATGTGTAAGTGCGTGTGTATTATGTGTAAGTGCGTGTGTATATGCGTAAGTGCGTGTGTATTATGTGTAAGTGCGTGTGTATATGCGTAAGTGCGTGTGTATTATGTGTAAGTGCGTGTGTATTATGTGTAAGTGCGTGTGTATTATGTGTAAGTGCGTGTGTATATGCGTAAGTGCGTGTGTATTATGTGTAAGTGCGTGTGTATTATGTGTAAGTGCGTGTGTATTATGTGTAAGTGCGTGTGTATATGCGTAAGTGCGTGTGTATTATGTGTAAGTGCGTGTGTATTATGTGTAAGTGCGTGTGTATTATGTGTAAGTGCGTGTGTATATGCGTAAGTGCGTGTGTATTATGTGTAAGTGCGTGTGTATTATGTGTAAGTGCGTATGTATATGTATATGTGTAAGTGCGTGTGTATTATGTGTAAGTGCGTGTGTATTATGTGTAAGTGCGTATGTATATGTATATGTGTAAGTGCGTGTGTATTATGTGTAAGTGCGTGTGTATTATGTGTAAGTGCGTATGTATATGTGTAAGTGCGTGTGTATTATGTGTAAGTGCGTATGTATATGTATATGTGTAAGTGCGTGTGTATTATGTGTAAGTGCGTGTGTATTATGTGTAAGTGCGTATGTATATGTGTAAGTGCGTGTGTATATGTGTAAGTGCGTGTGTATATGGGTAAGTGCGTGTGTATATGCGTAAGTGCGTGTGTATATGCGTAAGTGCGTGTGTATTATGTGTAAGTGCGTGTGTATATGCGTAAGTGCGTGTGTATATGCATAAGTGCGTGTGTATATGCGTAAGTGCGTGTGTATATGCGTAAGTGCGTGTGTGTATATGCGTAAGTGCGTGTGTATTATGTGTAAGTGCGTGTGTATTATGTGTAAGTGCGTGTGTATATGCGTAAGTGCGTGTGTATTATGTGTAAGTGCGTGTGTATATGCGTAAGTGCGTGTGTATATGCGTAAGTGCGTGTGTATTATGTGTAAGTGCGTGTGTATATGCGTAAGTGCGTGTGTATATGCGTAAGTGCGTGTGTATTATGTGTAAGTGCGTGTGTATATGCGTAAGTGATCATCGTTTGATTTTCTGACCCGCTGTTGGTTAAATCAACAATTTTGCGATGCCCTTCAGAGATGTTGAGCTCTACAAACATAAACTGAATTGAATAGCTGCGCTGCTTTTTGCCTTTTCGACATATGTTTGATGCTCTACGTTGGCCAGCAGAGGGCGGCAGACTCCTTTGTGTCACTGAAAATCCAGCTCAATTTCGATCTATTGACATTATTTTGAGGTAAATGTCAAATACGCAAAGGTGTTCGAACATACGGAGCATAATACGTCTCCTTTAAGCCTCCAACAGCCACTTGTAACTCGCTCTGGGGCCAAAGCAAATCAATGCAAATGATTTCGGATCGTGGGCGATTATCTCGAGATGGATGGTCGGCCTGTCCTCCCACTAAACGGTCAACAAAGGTCACGAAGGAGACGCTCCCGGAGTCCTTTAGTCACAACGGGTTTTTGAAATGTGCTGTGTATATATTTAACACGTCCTTGTCCCAGAGCAGAGTTCTTCTTCTGAAACGATGACACAATTTAAAAGAAAATAGTCCAGATCCTTTACATTTATTAAAGTTTTGACTCAGATGTTCCACTGTCGATCTCCTTTCTACAATATTTTTGAGCAATAATGGAATAACTGCTCAATAAGTGAAGTAGACACACATTTAATTTCAGCAAAACGATGGCATTTTCCTGACGTCAAACCTTTAAATCTAAATAAATTAAAGCCTGTATCATTGATTGGTTTGACTTTGTGACGCTGTTAAATAATCACAATTACTCCTTTTAATCAATGCCATATTTCATGTCTTAGTTTATCTTGTCGGATATATTTCTATCTAACTGAGGAGTAGATTTGTATGAACTCCTCGTATAATACAACAACTATGCTATAGACACCATAGAAACACCAATTAATAGTTAATAGACTCTTGAGCCTGTTCTCCATCATCTTGGCTCCTCAAACAGCTCCAGGCCGTAGACACTTCCCGACATGTTGTTTACCCGTTCAAATCCTCATAATGGCTCTTTTTTTTCAGTCCATTTGAAATATCAACACGGCCTGTATTTCCATGAGTCATCTCGATTGGAGTGCTCTACACAACAGGCATTTCACCACAATATATATATTTGTATACATGCAATAATATGTCTAACCTATTCACACTGGCACCATTAGTAACCAAACAAAGCTTTCGCCTTGGCACCTGTCGACTCCCTCAAACATGGGGCTTTTACTACCAATTAAAGGATTGAACAAGCTCTGTCCGTTTACATTAGAATATCAATAATAAACGGATATTTACCAGGTACAAACGGGACCGACAGTCTGTGCCCAAAGAAGATTCAATGTTTTCCACCTGCTACACTTGTTTTTTTGTTTAAGTCCCATCTTCCTTGTCTTATAACAAATACAATAGAACATAACCGCAAGTTCCCTTCATAACAACATTTTTTCTTTTATTTTTCAATGCCAATAATGTGTCATTGTACATACACATTTTTATCCTCCTAGGCATGATATATTTGTGCTTAAAGGTGAACCAAACCAAACTGAAGCGATTAAATAGAAAACGTGAGAGACTGAGGGACCCGTGCGTAAAAGTATGCGTGCGTATGTATATCATGATGTATGTGCGTGTGTATATGTGTGCGTGTGTATATGCGTGCGTAAGTGCGTGTGTATGTGTGTATATCATGATGTATATGTGCGTGTGCATATGCGTACGTGTGTATATGTGTGCGTAAGTGCGTGTGTATATGCGTAAGTGCGTGTGTACATGCCTAAGTGCGTGCGTATATGCGCGCGTGCGTATATGCGTAAGTGCGTGTGTATATGCGTGCGTGTGTACATGCGTAAGTGCGTGTGTATATGCGTAAGTGCGTGTGTATATGCGTGCATGTGTATATGCGTGCGTGTGTATATGCGTAAGTGTGTATATGCGTGCGTGTGTACATGCGTGCGTGTGTATATGCGTAAGTGTGTATATGCATGCGTGTGTACATGCGTGCGTATATGCAAAAGTGCTTGTGTATTGTGCGTAAGTGCGTGTGTATATGCGTAAGTGCGTGTGTATATGCGTAAGTACGTGTGTATTATGTGTAAGTGCGTGTGTATTATGTGTAAGTGTGTGTGTATTATGTGTAAGTGCGTGTATACATGCGTAAGTGCGTGTGTATATGCGTAAGTGCGTGTGTATTATGTGTAAGTGCGTGTGTATTATGTGTAAGTGCGTGTATACATGCGTAAGTGCGTGTGTATATGCGTAAGTGCGTGTGTATATGCGTAAGTGCGTGTGTATATGCGTAAGTGCGTGTTTATTATGCGTAATTGCGTGTGTATATGCGTAAGTGCGTGTGTATATATGCGTAAGTGCGTTTGTATTATGTGTAAGTGCGTGTGTATATGCGTAAGTGCGTGTGTATATGCGTAAGTGCGTGTGTATATGCGTAAGTGCGTGTGTATATGTGTAAGTGCGTGTGTATATGTGTAAGTGCGTGTGTATATGCGTAAGTGCGTGTGTATTATGCATAAGTGCGTGTGTATTATGCGTAAGTGCGTTTGTATATGCGTGCGTGTGTATATGCGTGCGTGTGTTTATGCTTAAGTGCGTTTGTATATGCGTGCGTGTGTATATGCGTGCGTGTGTTTATGCCTAAGTGCGTGTGTATTATGTGTAAGTGCGTGTGTATTATGTGTAAGTGCGTGTGTATATGTGTAAGTGCGTGTGTATATGCGTAAGTGCGTGTGTATTATGCGTAAGTGCGTGTGTATATGCGTAAGTGCGTGTGTATATATGCGTAAGTGCGTGTGTATTATGTGTAAGCGTGTGTGTATTATGCGTAAGTGCGTGTGTATTATGTGTAAGTGCGTGTGTATTATGTGTAAGTGCGTGTGTATATGCGTAAGTGCGTGTGTATGTGCGTAAGTGCGTATGTATGTGCGTAAGTGCGTGTGTATATGCGTAAGTGCGTGTGTATGTGCGTAAGTGCGTGTGTATGTGCGTAAGTGCGTGTGTATATGCGTGCTTAAGTGCGTGTGTATATTATGCGTGCGTGCGTGTGTATATGCGTAAGTGCGTATTATGCGTAAGTGCGTGTGTATATGCGTAAGTGCGTGTGTATATGCGTAAGTGCGTGTGTATTATGCGTAAGTGCGTGTGTATATGCGTAAGTGCGTGTGTATATGCGTAAGTGCGCGTGTATATGTGTGCTTAAGTGCGTGTGTATATTATGCGTGTGTGCGTGTGTATATGCGTAAGTGCGTGTGTATTATGCGTAAGTGCGTGTGTATATGTGTGCGTGTGTATATGCGTAAGTGCGTGTGTATATGCGTAAGTGCGTGTGTATTATGCGTGAGTGCGTGTGTATATGCGTAAGTGCGTGTGTATATGCGTAAGTGCGTGTGTATATGCGTAAGTGCGTGTGTATTGTGCGTAAGTGCGTGTGTATTATGTGTAAGTGCGTATGTATATGTGTAAGTGCGTGTGTATATGCGTAAGTGCGTGTGTATTATGCGTAAGTGCGTGTGTATATGCGTAAGTGCGTGTGTATTATGCGTAAGTGCGTGTGTATATGCGTGCGTGTGTATATGCGTAAGTGCGTGTGTATTATGTGTAAGTGCGTGTGTATTATGTGTAAGTGCGTGTGTATTATGTGTAAGTGTGTGTGTATTATGTGTAAGTGCGTGTGTATTATGTGTAAGTGCGTGTGTATATGCGTAAGTGCGTGTGTATATGCGTAAGTAAGTGTTTATTATGCGTAAGTGCGTGTGTATTATGCGTAAGTGCGTGTGTATTATGCGTAAGTGCGGGTGTATATGCGTAAGTGCGTGTGTATATGCGTAAGTGCGTGTGTATTATGCGTAAGTGCGTGTGTATATGCGTAAGTGCGTGTGTATGTGCGTAAGTGCGTGTGTATGTGCGTAAGTGCGTGTGTATATGCGTGCTTAAGTGCAGGTGTATATTATGCGTGCGTGCGTGTGTATATGCGTGCGTGTGTATATGCGTAAGTGCGTGTGTATTATGCGTAAGTGCGTGTGTATATGTGTAAGTGCGTGTGTATATGCGTAAGTGCGTGTGTATATGCGTAAGTGCGTGTGTATATGCGTAAGTGCGTGTGTATTGTGCGTAAGTGCGTGTGTATTATGTGTAAGTGCGTGTGTATATGTGTAAGTGCGTGTGTATATGCGTAAGTGCGTGTGTATTATGCGTAAGTGCGTGTGTATATGTGTAAGTGCGTGTGTATATGCGTGCGTGTGTATATGCTTAAGTGCGTGTGTATATGCGTGCGTGTGTATATGCGTAAGTGCGTGTGTATATGCGTAAGTGCGTGTGTATTATGCCTAAGGGCGTGTGTATTATGTGTAAGTGCGTGTGTATTATGTGTAAGTGCGTGTGTATTATGCGTAAGTGCGTGTGTATATGCGTAAGTGCGTGTGTATTATGTGTAAGTGCGTGTGTATATGCGTGCGTGTGTATATGCGTAAGTGCGTGTATATATGCGTGCGTGTGTATATGCGCAAGTGTGTGTGTATGTGCGTAAGTGCGTGTGTATATGCGTAAGTGCGTGTGTATGTGCGTAAGTGCGTGTGTATTATGTGTAAGTGCGTGTGTATATGTGTAAGTGCGTGTGTATATGCGTAAGTGCGTATGTATTATGCGTAAGTGCGTGTGTATATGTGTAAGTGCGTGTGTATATGCGTGCGTGTGTATATGCGTGCGTGTGTATATGCGTAAGTGCGTGTGTATATGCGTGCGTGTGTATATGCGTAAGTGCGTGTATGCCTAAGAGCGTGTGTATTATGTGTAAGTGCGTGTGTATTATGTGTAAGTGCGTGTGTATTATGTGTAAGTGCGTGTGTATATGTGTAAGTGCGTGTGTATATGCGTAAGTGCGTGTGTACATGTGTAAGTGCGTGTGTATTATGCGTAAGTGCGTGTGTATTATGCGTAAGTGCGTGTGTATATGCGTAAGTGCGTGTGTATTATGCGTAAGTGCGTGTGTATATGCGTGCGTGTGTATATGCGTAAGTGCGTGTGTATATGCGTAAGTGCGTGTGTATTATGCCTAAGTGCGTGTGTATTATGTGTAAGTGCGTGTGTAAATGCGTGCGTGTGTAAATGCGTGCGTGTGTATATGCGTAAGTGCGTGTGTATTATGTGTAAGTGCGTGTGTATTATGTGTAAGTGCGTGTGTATTATGTGTAAGTGCGTGTGTATATGTGTAAGTGCGTGTGTATTATGCGTAATACACGTGTGTATATGCGTGCGTGTGTATATGCGTAAGTGCGTGTGTATTATGTGTAAGTGCGTGTGTATATGCGTAAGTGCGTGTGTATGTGCGTAAGTGCGTATGTATGTGCGTAAGTGCGTGTGTATATGCGTAAGTGCGTGTGTATGTGCGTAAGTGCGTATGTATGTGCGTAAGTGCGTGTTTATTATGCGTAAGTGCGTGTGTATATGCGTGCGTGTGTATATGCGTAAGTGCGTGTGTATATATGCGTAAGTGCGTGTGTATTATGTGTAAGTGCGTGTGTATATGCGTAAGTGCGTATGTATGTGCGTAAGTGCGTGTGTATGTGCGTAAGTGCGTGTGTATGTGCGTAAGTGCGTGTGTATATGCGTGCTTAAGTGCGTGTGTATATTATCAAATCAAATCAAATCAATTTATTTTTGTAAGGCCCAAAATCACAACAACAGTTGCCTCGGAGGGCCACAGGGAGAAATGAATCAACAATGTCTGTGGTGGCGATGGAGTCAGACAATGTCTGTGGTGGCGAGGGACAATGTCCCAGGGTCCTCTGTCCTTAGACTCTCCTTCTCGGCCAGGAAAAACTACAAAAAAAAAAAAAAAAAAAAACTCTTTGGGAAAAAAGCGTAGAAACCTGGAGGAGTTCCAGTGAAGGAGAGATCCGACTCTCACAGACGGACAGACGGACACGAGGAGACTGGAGCTGGACCCACTCTTCAGGCAGATGAGGGACCGTCTGAGGCGAGCTGGACCCACTCTTCAGGCAGATGAGGGACCGTCGGGGGCGAGCTGGACCCACTCTTCAGGCAGATGAGGGACCGTCGGAGGCGAGCTGGACCCACTCTTCAGGCAGATGAGGGACCGTCCACACAGGGCAGGGACCACTTCACCAGGGGAGGGGCATCTGGGTCCACAGGTCCTCAGGAGTGAGAGAAAGAAAAGAAGGCGGTGAACAGTTTGCAAGTGGAATCAAAAAATAAATATTGTTTGATAGCATAAGTAGTCAGAAGAAGAAGAGGATAGTGCTCAAGCTGTCATACTTCCCCCAGCATAGTTACTCCTAGGGCAGCGTAGCTAAAGCTGTGGGTTTATGTTTCTGTTCCTAACTAGTCTGACCATAAGCGATTCCGAAGAGGAACGTTTTAAGCCTGGACTTAAATGAAGAGACTGTGTCAGCATATTTAACATGGGTCGGGAGCTGATTCCATAACACAGGAGCTTGGTAGCTAAACGCTCTACCTCCTACAGTACTTTTAGAGACTCTTGGCACCACCAGAAGGCCGGCATTCTGAGAGCGAAGAGCTCTGTTTGGAGGATATGGTTCTATAGCATATTTGAGGTAGGATGGGGCCATGTCATTTATGGCTTTGTAGGTCAAGAGTAGAATTTTGAATTTGATTCTAGACTCGACGGGGAGCCAGTGAAGAGACTTCAGCACTGGCGTAATGTGCTCTCTTCTTTTTGTTCCTGTTAGTAATCTTGCTGCTGCATTTTGAACCAGTTGAAAGCTTTTTATGGAGCTTTTAGGACACGCTGCAAGCAGGGAGTTACAGTAGTCTAATCTAGTCGTTACAAATGCATGGATAAGTTTTTCGGCATCACTTTTAGGCAGAATTCTTCTGATTTTGGCTCTTGTTGTGCAAATGGAAATAGGCTGTTTTACAAGCTTGATTTATATGAGCTTTAAATGAGAGCTCCTGGTCAAATAAGACTCCAAAGTTTCTTACAGTAGAACTGGAGGCTACACTGACATTGTCCAGTGTGGCTATCTGCTCAGATAGAGAGTCTCGTAGATGCTTAGGGCCAAGCACAATGACCTTGGTTTTTTCAGGGTTAAGAAGCAGGTAGTTTAGTGTCATCCAGGTTTTTATCTCCTTCACACAAGTACTAAGTCTGTCTACTTGATCGCTCTGATCAGGTTTCATTGATAAATACAGCTGAGTGTCATCTGCATAGCAGTGGAAGTTAATGTCATACTTTCTGATAATGTTTCCTAATGGCAGCATATAAAGAGTAAACAGAATTGGACCGAGTACCGAACCCTGTGGCACACCGTAAATTACTTTAGAGCTTGGTGAGGAGCTCTTGTTTACATTAACAAATTGGAACCTATCAGATAGATAGGATTTAAACCAGCTGAGGGCTGTTCCTCCAACACCTACATCACATTCTAACCTCTGCAGTAGAATGTTGTGGTCAATGGTGTCAAACGCTGCGCTGAGGTCAAACAGAACCAGGATTGAGACCAGTCCATCGTCAGCGGCTAATAACAAATCATTTGTGACTTTAACTAGTGCAGTTTCAGTGCTGTGGTGGGCTCTGAACCCTGACTGGAAAACTTCAAACAAGTTATTGTCCTGCAGGTGGCGACAAAGCTGTTTTACTACAACTTTTTCAAGGATTTTAGAGACAACGGGAAGATTTGAAATAGGTCTGTAGTTTACCAATAGGTCGGGATCTAGATTAGGCTTTTTCAGAAGAGGTTTAATGACTGCATGTTTGAAGGACTGTGGAACATAGCCACTTTCGAGTGAAGTATTTATTATATTAAGAATAGGGTCTATAATTAGGGGAAGAATGTCTTTGAGGAGTCTGCTTGGAATGGGGTCTAGGACACAAGTTGAGCTTTTAGAGGACATAATGGCTGAAGTTATCTCTGCTTGATCAACAGCTGTGAACCTTTCTAAGTTTACAGGTGGATTTATATGGGACGTTAGATTTACAGCTTGGGCTAGTTCAGGGCTAATAGCGGTGGTAATTTCATCTAATTTATCTCTGATTGTTTTTATTCTATTGTTAAAAAATAGGAGGAAATCATCAGAGCTAAGTGTAGCTGGGATTGAGGGCTCTACTGCTCTGTGACAGTTTGTTAGCCTAGCTACAGTGCTGAAAAGGAATTTAGTGTTACTTTTGTTGACTTCTATTAGATTTGAATAATATCTGATTTGGGCCTTACGCAGATCCTGCTTATATATTATGCGTGCGTGCGTGTGTATATGCGTGCGTGCGTATTATGCGTAAGTGCGTGTGTATATGCGTAAGTGCGTGTGTATATGCGTAAGTGCGTGTGTATTATGCGTAAGTGCGTGTGTATATGCGTAAGTGCGTGTGTATATGCGTAAGTGCGCGTGTATATGTGTAAGTGCGTGTGTATATGTGTAAGTGCGTGTGTATATGCGTGCGTGTGTATATGCGTAAGTGCGTGTGTATATGCGTGCGTGTGTATATGCGTAAGTGCGTGTGTATTATGCCTAAGGGCGTGTGTATTATGTGTAAGTGCGTGTGTATTATGTGTAAGTGCGTGTATGCCTAAGTGCGTGTGTATTATGTGTAAGTGCGTGTGTATTATGTGTAAGTGCGTGTGTATATGTGTAAGTGCGTGTGTATATGCGTAAGTGCCTGTGTACATGTGTAAGTGCGTGTGTATTATGCGTAAGTGCGTGTGTATTATGCGTAAGTGCGTGTGTATATGCGTAAGTGCGTGTGTATTATGCGTAAGTGCGTGTGTATATGCGTGCGTGTGTATATGCGTAAGTGTGTGTGTATATGCGTAAGTGCGTGTGTATTATGCCTAAGTGCGTGTGTATTATGCCTAAGTGCGTGTGTATTATGTGTAAGTGCGTGTGTAAATGCGTGCGTGTGTATATGCGTAAGTGCGTGTGTATATGCGTAAGTTCGTGTGTATTATGCCTAAGTGCGTGTGTATTATGTGTAAGTGCGTGTGTATTATGTGTAAGTGTGTGTGTATATGCGTAAGTGCGTGTGTATTATGTGTAAGTGCGTGTGTATATGCGTAAGTGCGTGTGTATATGCGTAAGTGCGTGTGTATGTGCGTAAGTGCGTGTGTATGTGCGTAAGTGCGTGTGTATATGCGTAAGTGCGTGTGTATGTGCGTAAGTGCGTGTGTATGTGCGTAAGTGCGTGTGTATATGCGCGCTTAAGTGCGTGTGTATATTATGCGTGCGTGCGTATTATGCGTAAGTGCGTGTGTAGATGCGTAAGTGCGTGTGTATATGCAAAAGTGCGTGTGTATTATGCGTAAGTGCGTGTGTATATGCGTAAGTGCGTGTGTATATGCGTGCGTGTTTATATGCCTAAGTGCGTGTGTATTATGTGTAAGTGCGTGTGTATATGCGTGCGTGTGTATATGCGTAAGTGCGTGTGTATATGCGTAAGTGCGTGTGTATATGCGTGCGTGTGTATATGCGTAAGTGTGTGTGTATTATGTGTAAGTGCGTGTGTATTATGTGTAAGTGCGTGTGTATATGCGTAAGTGCGTGTGTATATGCGTAAGTGCGTGTGTATATGCGTGCGTGTTTATATGCCTAAGTGCGTGTGTATTATGTGTAAGTGCGTGTGTATATGCGTGCGTGTGTATATGCGTAAGTGCGTGTGTATATGCGTAAGTGCGTGTGTATTATGCGTAAGTGCGTGTGTATATGCGTAAGTGCGTGTGTATACGCGTGCGTGTGTATATGCGTAAGTGTGTGTGTATTATGTGTAAGTGCGTGTGTATTATGTGTAAGTGCGTGTGTATATGCGTAAGTGCGTGTGTATTATGCGTAAGTGCGTGTGTATATGCGTAAGTGCGTGTGTATATGCGTAAGTGCGTGTGTATTATGCGTAAGTGCGTGTGTATATGCGTAAGTGCGTGTGTATTATGCGTAAGTGCGTGTGTATATGCGTAAGTGCGTGTGTATTATGTGTAAGTGCGTGTGTATTGTGTGTAAGTGCGTGTGTATATGCGTGCGTGTGTATATGCGTAAGTGCGTGTGTATATGCGTAAGTGCGTGTGTATTATGCGTAAGTGCGTGTGTATATGCGTAAGTGCGTGTGTATATGCGTGCGTGTGTATATGCGTAAGTGTGTGTGTATTATGTGTAAGTGCGTGTGTATTATGTGTAAGTGCGTGTGTATATGCGTAAGTGCGTGTGTATTATGCGTAAGTGCGTGTGTATATGCGTAAGTGCGTGTGTATATGCGTAAGTGCGTGTGTATTATGCGTAAGTGCGTGTGTATATGCGTAAGTGCGTGTGTATTATGTGTAAGTGCGTGTGTATTATGTGTAAGTGCGTGTGTATATGCGTAAGTGCGTGTGTATATACGTGCGCGTGTATATGTGTGCTTAAGTGCGTGTGTATATTATGCGTGCGTGCGCGCGCATATGCGTGCGTGCTGCGTGCGTAATCCTCGCGCGTCTGTGGTCAGGTGACTGGCGCTGAGCAGCTGTGCAGACTCGGTGTAACTCTCCATCAAACAACGGGAGGCACCGGCGCAGGACGCACCACCGACACGGACCCGGAGAGCGCAGACCTGGGCAGCAAACGTCTTTGGAGCCGCGCGACCGACACAAACTCTCACGATGAAGGACCGAGCGGCCGTAGCGCTTCTCGCCGCGGTGACTTTGGCTTTCGCCGCGGAGGTAAGAGCCAAGGATTTTGTGGGTTTATGTTGTTTAGACGTCAGAAGGCGTCTTTGCACACAGTGTCAGCGGCGCATACCGGAAGCCAATCCTTCAAAATAGAAGCTTGTAATAGATCTTGCGACACACGCTGAAAACAAAACTCAATTTCACACATTTTCAATCACAAACGTTCTCCAAATCATAAACATGCCAATGCTGTATTTATATGTCATGAAATGTCGCTTAGAAATGCGTTTATTGTCATGTCCGATTCAGCTGAAAGGCGCCAGACGGAAGCCGACACGTGCCATATTGCGTTAGTGTTGCTGCTTTGCTACGTATTTTTTTGGGCAGTGAGCAACTTACATGTTTTTAACACGCTAAAACACAATGTAACGCGACTCTTTCTCTCAAACGTGACGTACAAAACATCAACTACATTTATTACGTCTTGTTTCTTTATCAGGCCAGTTGTTTCCACGGCCTTTTCTCTCCCACAGACGGATCATTCTTTCGTTGTATTTTATGGCGAAAACATAAATTTCACGCATTTGTGGCATCGTGACATTTCCACTAATACGACACGCGCTGTTAAAGCTGTAAATACATATGTTTTAATCACGATCCAAACGCTGTATCACACCGAGCCACCGCGTTACACAATCCCATCTGCCAAATCTAATTTCGCCTTCGCCCCAGAATCATCTCTCCCGTCCGAACCCCGGTAACTGCCCCGCGGGGCCCGTTACACCGCGTCAATTCATCCGCTTAAATAAATGAAAAGCGTCTCAGATTGCATGTCCCCCCAGGGCAACGGTTTTTTAAAAGGCAGTGGGCGTGTTGAAATCAAACACCTCCAAAACACAAAGACTCCCGCGGTGCGTCAGATCCGTGCGTGGTTTTTTATTCAACGCAACGGGCAAAAAACAAACCAAAAAAAAAAAAGCCGTTTCCACAAATGTGTCGGTGGGAACGCGGTGGGGGATGAGCGTGTCCGCGCGTGTCCGTGTCTCCGGTCAGACGGTGTGAGCGGGAGGGAGACGTGTAAGATGGCGGCGGTGCACTGCGGTGGAAAAGAGCCAGGCGCGTGGAGACGAGGTTCCTCTGAGCTTTTGTGCAGTGGAACCTCCCGCAAGTCCTGTGCGTCCCCCCCCCCCCCCCCCCCCCCCCGCAATATGTGCGTTCCCCCGCAATATGTGCGCACAACGCGGGTTCTGGTTGCGCACAATCACCGCTCATCCGTTTGTGGAAGAGCCGAAGAATTGGCGCTGATTTGTTGGAATATTGATGCTGTTTCGATGCACGTTTCCATTATATACATTATAATCATCTCTGATATTTTCTTTCATATTATATTGAGTTTTAAGACCAAAACAACATCCATGCATTTTAAAACTAGTTCCCCATGTTGTGATTCCACTTAATAATGCACATTTTTATTTTGAAGACCCAAGTTTTGGTGCTGCTTTGTTGGAATATTGACGCTGTTTCAATGTGTCCATTCTGCACATTATAAACATCTCTAATATTTTCTTTAAGACCAAAACAACATCCATGCATTTTAAAACTAGTTCCCCATGTTGTGTTTCCACTTAATAATGCACATTTCTATTGTGAACACCCGAATTGGCGCTGATTTGTTGGAATATTGACGCTGTTTCATCGCACGTTTCCATTCTGCACATTATATACATCTCTAATATTTTCTTTCATGTTATATTGAGTTTTAAGACCAAAACAACATCCATGCATTTTAAAAACTAGTTCCCCATGTTGTGATTCCACTGAATAATGCACATTTCTATGTTGAGTGGTAATTGTATGAGTAATGTTGACACAGAATAAGAGAAGGTTGATTTTGAGGAATTATGACGTTATTGGTTTATTTAAGGGTCGTTTTCTAAACCTTGTGTGGCATTTGAGGAACAAGGAATGAGAAAAGTGTAGTTACAATGTTATTACATCTCTTTCCTGTTAAACTACAGGCCTAATCCTAATGTCTGTTACAATTTTATATGGGTGTGAAAATGAAAGCATCAAGAATCGTGTAAATAGCGAGTTTGCATCTATAATGAGGCCTCAAGGTGAAAATATAGGCGAGTACAGTCTTTTATTAAAAATGGAACTCAAACACCTGTTTGTAAAATGAGAAATATGAGTCAAAACGAGCACAATTCAACATATTTTCTCTTAAACTCCACAAAAAATGCTCGCTCATGATGGGAAAACCAAAACATTCAATACATTTGATTGAGGAGACGTAGCCATTAGGAAAGAGTGCTTTAAGATAAGATATTCCTTTATTGTCCACACATGGGGAAATTTCATTGTTGCAACGCAGGTAGATACAGAGGAAAAGGACAGATAACTTATAGGAAGTTTTAAAAACTTAATAGAAGAACTCTTATAAACAAAATTCTTATAAACAAAAACTCCTATAGACAAAACCTCTCATTTCTTAATAAGGAATGGAGGGGAAAATAAAGATAAAATAAAAACAGTGTAAGACAAGATAATACTATAATGGTAAAATAAACACTGCATGTGAGTACGACAGTAATTGCACATGAATATGACGGTATTGCACGTGGTTAAGTCAGTATTGCACATGGTTAAGTCAGTATTGCACATGGTTAAGTCAATATTGCACGTGGTTAAGTCAGTATTGCACATGGTTAAGTCAGTATTGCACATGGTTAAGTCAGTATTGCACATGGTTAAGTCAATATTGCACGTGGTTAAGTCAGTATTGCACATGGTTAAGTCAGTATTGCACATGGTTAAGTCAGTATTGCACATGGTTAAGTCAGTATTGCACGTGGTTAAGTCAGTATTGCACGTGTTCAGGGCTAACAGTGTTTGTTTATGCAATATGACACAATTTCACCAATGAAACTCAAATGTAGACCTAAAATCACTAGTCAGACAAAATTAAAAATGAATTGAAAACAATGTATCAAATGGAAAACCTCTGTGTTATTGTGATACATTTAGTTTGCAATACTGATTATTGTGTCCGTCAATATTGCATTTACCACGTAACACATTTTACACTGTATTTATCTCTGTCGGAAACGTTTTGACCCGTTTGAAGTTGGAGAATCTATAGTGCTATTTCTACATGAAGTATATTTACATAGAGCAATATTTTTGATTCATTTGTTCTGTTCAAGTGAAGTTTATTTCCCACATTGTCCAGTTTGACCCCCAGTTTGACCCCGGCACTGCGTGGTGAGTCCCGGTGTCAAAGGCTCCGTCAGAATGGGACATCTGCTGCTCGTGAGGCCGTCTGCTGCTCGGACAATGCCTTTTATAACGTCTTCCTCTACTCCACTTGTGTATTTACTATAGAGATAAAATACAGGGTTTGGCTAGGTTCATTCATACCTAGTAGTAAAACCACGAGAGATATATACGGTTCAGGAACAACTTGAGTAGTGGTAAATCGGAAGCAAACCAAGGCTAAATGTGGACTGGACCAAGTCTGGAAACACAGAGCAGACCCAAACCGGGACAGGAAGTGGTCTAAATAAACAGGTTTAAATATTGAATAATGATCCTGAGGTTAAGCATGTATTTTTGTCTTTTAGAAGCAACAGTCCTCTGTGTTAAACCACATTTACTGAACATCTCAACGTCTCCTTTTCCGCTTTATAATCCTTTCCTAAACATTTCAGCCCTTTCATCAAACACAACCCCAAAAGCTTTGGACCTAATCCACTCTTCACCTCCAAATCCTTACGTTAACTTTATACTTCAAACAAACGATGAAACGCAACAGTAACAAGGCTCAATTAACACAGCAAAACTTTGAAATCTTGCTACAGCGTTATCTTGTTTACCTAGTGGAGGAATGGACTTGAAAGCAAAAGGAAGTTGTCTTTTCCGTTTTGGAGACGCCCTAGAAAGAGGTTTTGGCAGACCAGCTGGGAATGTCCTTTTATTTAAGTCCACAACATTCTGCGACTTTTTCTGAGAGTTTAAACCTGTTATAACGTCGTTCCTCATCAAACACATACCTGAAGTTCTGTTTCATATATTCAATCTTTGCCATATTCGTATCGCTTTATTGTATGTGTCTCTATGTTTTATTCAGGAAAATTCAGACAGAACTACGATTGAGGTGTCTCGAGTCAAATCTCAAACAATATCCAGATTTGGAGCGGTCCGTGTAGTCGTATTGTGGCCTGTAACAGTCTGTGTTTGTACTAAGTCTACTCATTTACAGGGGCGTCCAAACTGTTTTCACCAAGGGCCGCATTTTGAAACTTAAACAGGGCAGAGGGCCACAGACAACTTGACAATGTCGAATTTGTTGAATGACAAAGTGAATCATTCGAAATGTTGCTTTTGATGTAATTGCGATGAGCCTCCACCTTTAATTAGACCTGGAACATTAATATTTGGTTGGTACAACATCAAAATGCCTGAATTTTCCCAATTTCACAGTAAAAAGTACTAGTTTTTGTTGTTTGGGCCGACATAGCAGGAAGCTGGAGGGCCAACAAAAATTGGTCTGAGGGCCGCATTTGGCCCCCGGGCCCTAGTTTGGACATGCCTGTTTTAGAACAACAAAGATGATAAAACTTTATTCTCCACCGCGGACTCCACCGTGTCGTCTCGCTTTGTTCCGCTGTGTTAAAGTCAAAGTAAGAACCGTTTGCCTAAAGTGTGGTTATGTCTTTGATTTTTTAGCAATTATAGCCTCAAGGTTTTAGAGCTATTGCTAAACTATGAGACATCCCTGAATGTCTCTCCGTCCCCGTTTGCACACGTATTCCAGGCTCCAAACGCAGCCGGCCGCAGTGTCGTGTGTTTGAATCCCGACAATTTACTGCATGTCCTCCCGTCTCTCATCCCCCATTTCACATTTCCCTCTCCTGTCTAATAAAACCTACGGGCAACAAAATCTTGAAAGTAGGTACCGGGGGAACGTCTGTACCTGGGGAACGTCGGCACCGGGGGAACGTCGGGAACGTAGGCACCGGGGAACGTAGGTACCGGGGAACATAGGTGCTCACCCGGGGCAGGAGTGGTCTGACAGCTTTGACGATTTAAGTTCTCAAGTTGTGAACGTAGTTGTGAGTGTCTTGCCCAGGGACACAACAAATCCAGTCCGAGGCACACACTGTTGACCGTCTAATGATTTCATGCCTTTACTATTCATATTTTCACCCGAGCTTAACTGTGCACTATGTAACTTAAATGATAGAGGGTTCACTACTTGCTTGAATGTTCAACATTATGACATTTAAAGGATCTATCTTGCATTATTTATTCAATTACTGGCCATAATTTTGCCAAAATGCATTTTTACAGTGAGCGGGATCCAACCTATAACTTGCTTGTCTCCATGGAGATATATACGTTTCATGGCACACTGTCGAACAAAGCAATAACATCTCCATGGAGACGAGTTGGTGGCAGACCCTCAATCCCCCAGATTTATTTTTATTTTTTGAAAGGGTAACCACATCTCAGTAAACTTGTCAAACACTTTGTCATTGTTCCCATTCCACCACCGGGTTTTTCTCCCAAGAATTAAGACGCTTAGCTTGACACGCTAACTGCGCTTAAGCTAACAGTTCATTCCCCCTGTGTCCACAACAACATGGCCGCCCGCTCCTCTCCTCTTTGTCCCATTCCAAACAGAGGCATTCCTGACCTCTAGCTCGTGTTATCTTTGTCCACGGCCCGCTAACGCTGGAGCTGTATGTTCTGTTCACCTTTTTACAACAACCACGCGCCGTTCTGCCACTTTTAGGACATTGTTTACATTTTGGGCTATGCTAGGAATCTGCTGAGGTGGAGATTGTAGAGTTTGCAAAGGTGGCAAAGTTTGAGGACAAATGCTAGAAGATGCTAACGTTGTAGCGACACTGATAAAACGGCCAAGAGCTTGTTCTGAAGTGCACGGGATTCTTGGATTAGCACAGATCAGTCGTCGCTCAAACGTTAATGCTACTGGTTTAAAACGTGCACTTTGAACTGAATCTGGAATTAAAACGTTAAATGTAAATGTATGGGAATGTAATAACTCAGCAACATTGTTTGTCATTTCATAATTTACTGCTAGGTTTTCCTTTGATACAATTTACACTTTAAAAAGCCCAACTTAGGGAATTTTGGGAAAACCTTGGATATTTACTCTTATACAAAGGTTGTCTCTTTCATTTCTTTCTCGGTTTCTTATCATTACATCTGAAAAATAGGAGGAAGAACACATTATCATTATTTTTTTTGTTATTAAGGTGTGGTTAAAATTATAGTTGGATTTGTCATGAGGGCAAGTACAAACAGTTGTAGAAGTTACACCCAGCAACAGGAAAAACAGTTACGGTGCTAGCTCTAGACTTCAGATGATCAGGACGGAACCAGCTTTGAACAAGGATCAAACTGGGCATAAACCAGGACTAAAACCTGGACTGGAACCAAGACTAACACCAAGACTAACCCCAAGACTTAAACGGATAAAACTGATCCGAACTAGGACTAAACCCAGGTCTTAACAAACCAGACCAGGGCTTAACCAAAAGTAAATGAGTAAACTGGGACCAAACCAGGACTTAACCCAGGTCTGAATCAGGTCTGAATCACCAGGACTGACAGGTCTAAACAAGACAAAACCCAGGTCTAAGCCAGAACGTTTCAATTCACGTCGTTTTAATTCACATCCTAAAGTTACTTCATTCAACTGCATCCCTAAAGACTAAAGAGATTTTGTCCACAAACCAAAATTTAAACATAGCAAATTCAATATTTATTCATATATATTTATTTAAAGGCGCAATGGACGATTTTTTGGCGATTTGAGAACGCAGGCGGAAGTGCACATGCCACTCCCCCGTGCGGACTGATACAACACACACGTGCGTTTGTTTATTAGCGCAACGGAGCGCATCGCTCGTCTCCCGTAGATTTCTGTCCACTTCTGCGTCAGCTCGAACTGTCTTTCTCGTCTTCATTTTGCCCGGTACACTGAGGGAACTATATTATGATAGATCCATGTGCTTAGGCACGCGGAAACGTGGGGACGAGCCTGACGCGGCTGCAGGTGAGCGGTAGGTGCGTTTTATGATTGATACGTGGCAGAACCAATGATTTATCCACGCCACGAGGAAAAATGATAAAACATTTGCTGAAAAAAATCGTCCATTCCACCTTTAATAAAAGCAAATCAAAATTCACATGTAAACAACTTTCAGATTCAGATGGAAGATAAAGTTTGAAATATTGACCCAGTTGGACCTTTACTGACATTAATTTGATGGACGCAGACGCTCAAAACTATTTCAATGATTATTATATATTATTATGATGAAATCGTACCGTAACCTCAACAATACAGGGTTTACTTTTACGTAGACTACTGCAAATATTGATTTATGATTCATCACTATAGAAAGCTTAATGCCGCTCCCCTGTCTGCTGATATTACTGTTACGCAACTACTACTACTACCACTAGCACTAAATAAATACTGTACTAATACTTAATACCACAACATTAATACCACTTATATCAAATAGATACAGCCAACAATCATTTTCCCCCTTTTTAAGATGTTTTCTAGTGAACGTATGTGTATTTTAAACACAACAGTCTCAATTGAAGTTGCTGACATGGCGTTAACTCATAAAAGTAAATGTAGACATTAAAATACTGCAGACAGCACTAGCATTGATGTAGCGTTAAGAGCTACCATTAACGTCCCTCCAACTCTCCCTCCATCGCTCCCCTTCTGTCCCTCCATCCCTCCCCTTCTGTCCCTCCATCCCTTCCCTTCTGTCCCTCCATCCGTCCCCTTCTGTCTCTCCATCCCTCCCCTTCTGTCCCTCCATCCCTCCCCTTCTGTCCCTCCATCCGTCCCCTTCTGTCCCTCCATCCGTCCCCTTCTGTCCCTCCTCCCTTCCCCTTTCTCTCTCTCTAACCTCTTTATATTCTTAAGTTCACTCTCCCCTTCCTCATCCCTTCACTCTCCCCTTCCTCATCCCTTCACTCTCCCCTCTCCTCCCCGTTCTCTTCCTCCCCCTTTCATCTCTTGCTGACTCACTCGTTCAGTTGATATATTTCTAAAAAGGACTTTCCTCCCGCTCACTCTGCTGCATCGATCAGATCCGGCGCTCAAGTGTGAAATTGAAACTGAGGTTTGGAAATGTCAACATCGAGTTTGGACCGATTCAAAAAACAGCAACAATATTTTATACAAGGAATAAGCAGTAACATGCAAACATGGCTTCCGCTGATACAAATCCAAGGCCTTGAACAATCACAGCGCAGCAGCTTTTAGTGTCTGAACCGGACTTGGAAAGACCCACCGTAGGTTTTCCCCACGCTTTGATCCCTGCGGCCTAATTTATAGATTCTTACTGGCAAACGGCCACCGGGGGGTGCTCTAGCAGGAAGCGCAAGCGTTTGACACACTGTAGAAGAAGACGTCAGTGTTCTCTATATTTTAAGCTTCAAAATGCTGTGTGTTTTATCACAATCAGACTCATATTCGCGGAAAAATGTGTCTAATGAGGAAGTGACTCTAGACGCGATGAAACGTAAAGACACACGTGGAGCGCGGACATGTGAAATACGACCGTCTGCAGTATAGAACCTGCCGCATTGAAATGAGACTTTCTTGGCCCCACCCACCTCCCTCACGGAAAACCTGTGAATCACTGGAACAATCTTTCTGTGTAAATATCTCATGTTACAATGAAACACTCTCGCTAAGCACCAGATGTACCAGATGTGAGGACGCAGGTGAATCAGCTCACACAGAGCAGGAGGGGACAGTAGAGACAGCTGTGATGTGTTAGGGGACAGTAGAGACAGCTGTGATGTGTTAGGGGACATTAGAGACAGCTGTGATGTGTTAGGGGACAGTAGAGACAGCTGTGATGTGTTAGGGGACAGTAGAGACAGCTGTGATGTGTTAGGGGACAGTAGAGACAGCTGTCATGTGTTAGGGGACAGTAGAGACAGCTGTCATGTGTTAGGGGACAGAAGAGACAGCTGTGATGTTTTAGGGGACAGTATAGACAGCTGTGATGTGTTAGGGGACAGTAGAGACAGCTGTGATGTGTTAGGGGACAGTAGAGACAGCTGTCATGTGTTAGGGGACAGTAGAGACAGCTGTGATGTGTTAGGGGACAGTATAGACAGCTGTGATGTGTTAGGGGACAGTAGAGACAGCTGTGATGTGTTAGGGGACAGTAGAGACAGCTGTCATGTGTTAGGGGACAGTAGAGACAGCTGTGATGTGTCATGGGACAGTAGAGACAGCTGTGATGTGTCAGGGGACAGTAGAGACAGCTGTGACGTGTTAGGGGACAGTAGAGACAGCTGTGACGTGTTAGGGGACAGTAGAGACAGCTAACACTAGAGACAGCTGTGACGTGTTAGGGGACAGTAGAGACAGCTAACACTAGAGACAGCTGTGACGTGTTAGGGGACAGTAGAGACAGCTGTGATGTGTTAGGGGACAGTAGAGACAGCTGTGATGTGTTAGGGGACAGTAGAGACAGCTGTGATGTGTCAGGGGACATTAGAGACAGCTGTGATGTGTTAGGGGACAGTAGAGACAGCTGTGATGTGTCAGGGGACATTAGAGACAGCTGTGATGTGTCAGGGGACAGTAGAGACAGCTGTGATGTGTTAGGGGACAGTAGCTCATGTTACACCTGCACCTGCGTCTCATTGACAGGTGCAGCCCGTAAATATACAATTTGTTTTGTCTTTGTAAATGTCTTCGGCGCTGCTTGTATTCAAATCAAATCAAATCAAATCAATTTATTTTTGTAAGGCCCAAAATCACAACAACAGTTGCCTCTGAGGGCCACAGGGAGAAATGAATCAACAATGTCTGTGGTGGCGAGGGAGTCAGACAATGTCTGTGGTGGCGAGGGACGATGTCCCAGGGTCCTCTGTCCTTAGACTCTCCTTCTCGGCCAGGAAAAACTACAAAAAAAAACCTCTTTGGGAAAAAACCGTAGAAACCTAGAGGAGTTCCAGTGAAGGAGAGATCCGACTCTCACAGACGGACAGACGGACACAAGGAGACTGGAGCTGGACCCACTCTTCAGGCAGAAGAGGGACCGTCTGAGTCGAGCTGGACCCACTCTTCAGGCAGAAGAGGGACCGTCTGAGTCGAGCTGGACCCACTCTTCAGGCAGAAGAGGGACCGTCGGAGGCGAGCTGGACCCACTCTTCAGGCAGAAGAGGGACCGTCTGAGTCGAGCTGGACCCACTCTTCAGGCAGAAGAGGGACCGTCGGAGGCGAGCTGGACCCACTCTTCAGGCAGAAGAGGGACCGTCGGAGGCGAGCTGGACCCACTCTTCAGGCAGAAGAGGGACCGTCTGAGTCGAGCTGGACCCACTCTTCAGGCAGAAGAGGGACCGTCTGAGTCGAGCTGGACCCACTCTTCAGGCAGAAGAGGGACCGTCGGAGGCGAGCTGGACCCACTCTTCAGGCAGACGAGGGACCGTCTGTAGTGCTGTGCAGTATGGTACATCCATGCAATTGTCTCCAGATGTAACGATGTGCAAATATTGATTTCAGAGTTTGATACTTATTACGCTATTGTGAAGTAACAGAATAACCGTGTCTTGTTGACATAATCCAAAGAATTAGGATATACAAGTGCTTAATAAGCTCTTAGCTCTGTTTTTTAGCTTTTGCTGCTGCAACAAAACAATGGATTAAATCAAAGAGGCTTGTAATTTGAGCCTGTTATTGTGAAGATTCCATGATATTGTTTATTGTTGCATTTAGTCTCCAGTAAATTAGACCCTGGTCTCTCCAAACGAGCTGTAAAACTCGGGTCCTGACTAGAACCAGGAAGTACTAGAACCAGGAAGTACTAGAACCAGGAAGTACTAGAACCAGGAAGTACTAGAACCAGGAAGTACTAGAACCAGGAAGTATGATCACATTAGTCCTGTTCTCAGGTCTCTGCACTGCCCCCTGTGGCTCTGAGAAGAGACTTTAAAGCAGCTCTGCTGGTGTACAAGTCTCTCCATGGCCTAGCACCAAAGTACATCTCAGACATGTTAGTGCTCAGGGACCGGCCTCCTGCTGGTGCCAGAGTCAGGACTAAACATGGACTGGCCTCCTGCTGGTGCCAGAGTCAGGACTAAACATGGACCGGCCTCCTGCTGGTGCCAGAGTCAGGACTAAACATGGACTGGCCTCCTGCTGGTGCCAGAGTCAGGACTAAACATGGACCGGCCTCCTGCTGGTGCCAGAGTCAGGACTAAACATGGACCGGCCTCCTGCTGGTGCCCAGAGTCAGGACTAAACATGGACCGGCCTCCTGCTGGTGCCAGAGTCAGGACTAAACATGGACCGGCCTCCTGCTGGTGCCAGAGTCAGGACTAAACATGGGCCGGCCTCCTGCTGGTGCCAGAGTCAGGACTAAACATGGGCCGGCCTCCTGCTGGTGCCAGAGTCAGGACTAAACATGGACCGGCCTCCTGCTGGTGCCAGAGTCAGGACTAAACATGGACCGGCCTCCTGCTGGTGCCAGAGTCAGGACTAAACATGGACCGGCCTCCTGCTGGTGCCAGAGTCAGGACTAAACATGGGCCGGCCTCCTGCTGGTGCCAGAGTCAGGACTAAACATGGACCGGCCTCCTGCTGGTGCTAGAGTCAGGACTAAACATGGACCGGCCTCCTGCTGGTGCCAGAGTCAGGACTAAACATGGGCCGGCCTCCTGCTGGTGCCAGAGTCAGGACTAAACATGGACCGGCCTCCTGCTGGTGCCAGAGTCAGGACTAAACATGGGCCGGCCTCCTGCTGGTGCCAGAGTCAGGACTAAACATGGACCGGCCTCCTGCTGGTGCCCAGAGTCAGAAGTAAACATGGACCGGCCTCCTGCTGGTGCCAGAGTCAGGACTAAACATGGACCGGCCTCCTGCTGGTGCCAGAGTCAGGACTAAACATGGACCGGCCTCCTGCTGGTGCCAGAGTCAGGACTAAACATGGGCCGGCCTCCTGCTGGTGCCAGAGTCAGGACTAAACATGGACCGGCCTCCTGCTGGTGCCAGAGTCAGGACTAAACATGGGCCGGCCTCCTGCTGGTGCCCAGAGTCAGAAGTAAACATGGACCGGCCTCCTGCTGGTGCCAGAGTCAGGACTAAACATGGACCGGCCTCCTGCTGGTGCCAGAGTCAGGACTAAACATGGACCGGCCTCCTGCTGGTGCCAGAGTCAGGACTAAACATGGGCCGGCCTCCTGCTGGTGCCAGAGTCAGGACTAAACATGGACCGGCCTCCTGCTGGTGCCAGAGTCAGGACTAAACATGGGCCGGCCTCCTGCTGGTGCCAGAGTCAGGACTAAACATGGGCCGGCCTCCTGCTGGTGCCAGAGTCAGGACTAAACATGGACCGGCCTCCTGCTGGTGCCAGAGTCAGGACTAAACATGGACCGGCCTCCTGCTGGTGCCAGAGTCAGGACTAAACATGGGCCGGCCTCCTGCTGGTGCCAGAGTCAGGACTAAACATGGGCCGGCCTCCTGCTGGTGCCAGAGTCAGGACTAAACATGGGCCGGTCTCCTGCTGGTGCCAGAGTCAGGACTAAACATGGACCGGCCTCCTGCTGGTGCCAGAGTCAGGACTAAACATGGACCGGCCTCCTGCTGGTGCCAGAGTCAGGACTAAACATGGGCCGGCCTCCTGCTGGTGCCAGAGTCAGGACTAAACATGGACCGGCCTCCTGCTGGTGCCAGAGTCAGGACTAAACATGGGCCGGCCTCCTGCTGGTGCCAGAGTCAGGACTAAACATGGACCGGCCTC